>NC_084739.1:47638422-47938422 GCF_033978785.1 Entelurus aequoreus | reverse complement strand
AACTTGCACTGAGCCTAGTCTATAAAATCCGCTACACCTCCCTGATACCGAAGTACATATCAAACTACTTCCTTAACGTAAATGACCGCCATAACCACAACACCAGGGGGTGCTCCACTAACCACGTTAAACCCAGATTCCGAACTAACAAAGGTCTTAACTCATTCTCTTTCTATGCCACATCAATGTGGAATGCGCTCCCAACAGTTATAAAAGAAAGGGCATCTCTATCCTCCTTCAAAACCGCAATAAAAGTTCACCTCCAGGCAGCTACAACCCTAAACTAACACCCTCCCCGGATTGCTAATAATCAAATGTAAACAATCAAATGCAGATACTTTTTCTTATGCCTTCTGATCTCTCTCTCTCTCTGTATTATGATGATAGTATACATGATAGTATATATCTGTATCATGAATCAATTTAAGTGAACCCCGACTTAAACAAGTTGAAAAAAATTATTCGGGTGTTACCATTTAGTGGTCAATTGTACGGAATATGTACTTCACTGTGCAACCTACTAATAAAAGTCTCAATCAATCAATCAATCAATTCATTTAGCTGCTGTGGAACAATATTTTCAAGGATTTTTGAGATAAAGGAAAGGTGGAGCACTGGCCTGAAGTTTACCAGCAGGTCAGAATCTAGGTTAGGTCTTTTGAGCAGAGGACACATAACTACTGTTTTGAATGCTATGTGAACAGTACCAGAGGGAAGTGATAATATATATTTAGCACTGATGGTCCTGATAGTACAAACAGCTCTTTGATAGGTTTTCCAGGAAGTGGGTCAAGTAATCATGATGTTTGTTTTGTCCCATTTACGAGTTGCAGGAGTTTGTCTAATGTTATTTCTTCAAAAAGAGAGATTAGTTTGGAGATTGTTATCCGTCGTACATACATACGTATCTGCGTTAATAGAACCCAGTTAGAGCTTCAACGCGTTATTTTTAATCTGGTGGCGAAGTTGGTAGAGTGGCCGTGCCAGCAATCGGAGGGTTGCTGGTTACTGGGGTTCAATCCCCACCTTCTACCATCCTAGTCACGTCCGTTGTGTCCTTGGGCAAAACACTTCACCCTTGCTCCTGATGGGTGCTGGTTAGAGCCTTGCATGGCAGCGCCCGCCATCAGTGTGTGAATGGGTGAATGTGGAAATACTGTCAAAGCGCTTTGAGTACCTTGAAGGTAGAAAAGCGCTATACAAGTATGACCCATTTATCATTTATTTAATCTCCTTTCTAATGAGCTAAATTTTCTGAGTAAAGAATTGCATTAAGTCGTCAGCCGAGTGGGTGGAGCTACTGGGAGAAGTCCCTTGTTGGGTTAGCGATGCTACTGTATTAAAAAATATTTAGGATTGTTTTTATTGTGGCGGATGAGATTGGAGTTATTTATAAGTTGTTTAACTATCACTCCATGCTTGATGGAAAACCATAAGTTTAGTTGCACGCCATTTGCATTCCAGCTTTCTACATGATAGTTTAAGAGCTCTGGTTTCTTCTGTGAACCAAGGGGGTACGCCTTTTGTGGGCCTTTTGTAGCTTTAGTGGTGCTAAACTATCAATGGCGTTGCGCAGGGCATCGTTAAAGTTGTTAGTGAGGTTATCGATAGAGCCCACATAATTTGGGAATTCTGCCATTACTGAGGGCAGTAGGCAAGCAAGAGTCGTAGTTGTGGCTGCATTAATGTTACAGCTGCAAAAGAATTGGCTATTAGTAGCTTGTTGACAATGAGTTAGAACTTCAAATTTTATAAAGGTAGTGATCAGACATTCCTTTAGTGTACGGTAGTATTATAACTTTAAAGGTGGTGACACCCCAGACATGGACTAGATATATCGTATTTTATCCGTTGCGATATGTGGGTTAATGTGGGATATTAAAATACCCTATTTTAATTATATTATCTGCTTGCATCACTAGATCAGCAACAAACTCAGAAACAAACTCAGAGAATTGGCTGATCAAGTCTGAATAGGGCCGAGGGGGTCGATAGATAACAGCCAGATGGAGAGATAGTGGTGTAACAGACCTCATAGTAAGCACCTCAAATGATTTATATTTATTACTTAGATTAGGGCTAAGGTTAAGGGTTTCAACGGAGATTAGTGTGACCCCTCCGCCCATTTTAAGGGGACGCACAATATGTGTACTTGTATAGTTAAGAGACGGTACCTTGTTAAGCAGAAAAACTTATCTGGTTTTAGCCAGTCTCACTGAGACCAATGACGTTGAAATTGTTGTCTCTAATAACCTCATTAACTAACAACGCTCAGGGAGACAATGAGCTGATGTTTAAAAAGCACATTTTATAGGTAGTGGGCTGTTTTGAGGCATTTTTGTTAATGGTATCCGTAGTACTGATATTAACGACATTATGTCTATTTCACACAGTGATTCCTGAATAATTTTGATGACATTTATGGATTGATATGGTTGGGATCTTGAAATTATTTGTTTGGCGCTGCGAGAGATTTAACGCTTCATAATTTGCCGCCTCAGTAGAATGCACGTCTACCTCTGGCACAGTCACCAAAGAAAAAACATTATGAGAGTTATGTATTATGCTACAAGAAAGCTATATGTGCAGGAATTTTCCAGCCTGGCGCTGGCTATTTCTAGCTTAACTGACTCTTCACCCGGGCTGACAGGCACAGTAACTGTGTCCAAGCTTGCTGTAGTGCAGTTAGTCAACTGTGACTCAAACAGTAATCTATGTTACTAGTAAGAGTGAGGATGCATTCCCGGTTAGGGTGAAAGCTGTCCTTCCTCAGCAATTCCGGTTTGCCCCAGGAAGAAGGCCAATTATCAATAAACATTAGTCCCTGTTCTCTATTAAAACTAGCCAGCAATTTGTGGGGGCCCGAGACAAGTAATCAATGCAGAGCCATCTTTCTGGCAAGATTACAAGTCCTAGCTATGTTCTTCTTTGTAATCTCTGACTGTCTCATCCTAGTGTCATTGGAGCCGATGTGTACAACTATTTCGCGTAGCTAGTAATGTGATTAGACTGTCGTATGTGTTTGCTACGCCTGTTGCGAGCCAGCTCCCTAAGATGAGTTTCAATGTCAGGTGCTCAGGCCCTGGGAATACACTTAATTATGGCTGGTTTACAAAGCTGTATGTTCCGGGTGATGGAGTCCCGTATGACTAAGTTGTGGTGTCCGGTAGACTGGGCTGTACTGTAGGACAAGCTAAAGGGCTAAATCTATTATGGGTCTTAACCGGTTCACCAGCGCTTGTAGGCCGCTTAGAGCTACTACAAACTGGGATAGTCAGCTCGCTACAGTTAATGCCAGCAAACATGTCCGCAGCGTCTAAAGTTACTCTGCTCTAACTGGCGGACACGGCTCTCTAATAGAGCCAACCTATCCATGAAAAATGAGCACAAAGAACAGGAAGTCATACTCAAGTTGTTTCTTTCACCGAGTCGAGTTCCTGCTGCCTTCCGAGTGCAGTAGCTGTAAAACAATTAGAAGCACACATATAGAAAGATAGCTCCTAGCTTTGAACAGCGAAGAAAAGCAGCAGCAGTAGCAAGTAGCAGCAGCGGGGAAACCGGACCCTTGTTTCTAGCACCGATAGAAACAAGACTGTTGTCTGTTAAGAAGATGACCGCATACCACTTGACGTCAATCTCAGAAGTTATGGGCTCTGCCATGTCCTCAGCACACAACTCTAACCAAGGTATGGTTTGTTCTGGACGTGGAGACAACGGTGTGGGAAGACTTGGGGTCTTTTTGCTGCACCATTTTTCCTTTACAACATAACGCATTGTCCAAAAACAGAGTGGCAACCATTTTCCAGAGTGGTGATGTAGTAGACATTTCCGAGACAGATGTTTCCAACAATTACCGATCCCAAGTCCAGCCTCTGCGCATAGGGTTAGTCATGCGGCCCGTTCATCTGTTTCCTGATCTTGAGGATCCTTATGATATCCCTGCCAAGTAGAATCACCTTGACCCTGAGGGTCAAAGTGGCCTTCCTCAGGTGCCTATAGGGAAAAAAATGTGATTAAAAAAATACTCTGATCATCCAATATCACATGTAACCAAATAGCCCTCTCCTGCTAGCCAGTTGGGTAGACTTTGACTAGACAAATCTTAATTTAACAGCAAGGCTGCTTCCACAAACCTGAGTACAACTTGAGGATACAGTAGATTCCTCCTCACTGCTTCCTTCTTCCCCACCATGCTCACATGCAGGGGTAAGGGCCTCCAGGGTACAGTGCTGAGAGGTGGCTCTCACTTCTACATTCAGCAAACTTTGTGTTATTGTCACATCTTTTGGTTAGATGTGCTGACATTGCACAGCATTTGAAGCAGATACCATATTGGTTTAAAAAGGCTGTTCTGTGCTGGATGAACTTCTCTCTAAATCCAGACATTTTTTGGAGAGGGTGTGGTTTGTTATGTACAGGGCATTGCTTTGCAGGATCCACCTTACTTTTACGCTATGGGTCAGCCGAAGAGGAGGCATGTGGTGACACTTCAGTCTTGTGGACCAAGATCGGAGACCTCTGATCCCTGTATTTAGGGGCTGAATTTCTCATCAGTGGAGTTTCAGTACCACCTGGCGCAAAAGAGAAGCTGAGGTTATTTCGCATCTTGGCTTGATGGCAAACGAAATCCATAAAGTAGTTCAATGGTGGAAAAGGAACACTTCCTTAAATCTAGAGCCATGTGGAATCCATTCTTCTTGTAGATTATATGGCATCTTCTGCACAATTGGGTTGGTGTTCAAATTTGAATGACAATAAAAGGAAGTCTAAGTGACACTAGATGTATCTAAGTATGCAAGTCCTGGTAGATGCCCATCAGCTTTTGCAGTGTCAAGCTCCATTAACAATTCACCAAGCTCTCATAACTTACTGTGATCCTTGTTAGAGCTCTTAGGGAAGTTGTTTACTCTCTCAAACAGCAAATTCTCTATGAGCTCTGGTGACTTATAGACATTGTGGAGTATGTTCTAGACCATTCTGAGTCCTCTCTCTGAACGATGGAAGTGCACAGCTTTTATTCTTCTCACATGTTTAGCTGGCTCAGCACCAAGCCACTTCACCAAGACGTCCATCTCCTCACAATCTGTCAGGTCAAGACCTCTTATAGCATTCAGGAATGACGTTTTCCAATGTCTATAACTCTCAGGACGATAATTAAACTGCAGAAGTCCTGAATACACAAGGTTCACATCTTGCAAGAAACCTGACAGTCTGATATGCTCTGGTTGTTAACTGGATTGGCTTGCTTAGCCTTTGGATATTGGTGAGCTTGAGTATAAGGATAATTAATGTCAGTAAACACCTTTGTGTTATGCTTAAAATCCAAAACTCCCTTTTGATTCACTGCTTGCTGGGGTTTCTTGTAATGTGTCACATATTAGTTAGTGTGCTCTGCTTGATTAACAACTAAGAAATAATGCTTCTGATAATAATGGTCTTGATTAATTGTATTGTCTTGGTTGGGAGCTTGTGCAGTAACTTTGGGTCTACACTGTGCCACAGTCTCTTGTTGGCTAAGACTGTCAGCAGAGGCTCCCTCTAATGCAGGTGTAGACTGATGGGTAGTGTGCTTTGCTTTTCTACGTATTTTGTGCGCAACTTGCCTCATCGCAGGGCCAACACTCACATTCACACAATGGGGTCAATTTAGTGTTGCCAATCAACCTATCCCGAGGTGCATGTCTTATAAAGAGAATATGATGAATACTTTTATATATTTAGGGAAATAAAATTAAAAAATAAACTGAACTTTGATCAATTTCTAATAATGATGTATGGTAGGCCAGCAAAGAAGGCCCTGCGGGTCCTGATGACCCAGTACTGTTACAGTAGATACCAGTTTTGCGCATTTGTTACAATCATGGTTTGATTGCCAAAGATGTTTGGTAATGTAATCTGTGATATTTAGCCCTAAAAATATTCTTCTAATATTGTGTACATTTTGTAAAAGGTAACTGTATTCACTTCCATGACAATGTATTAACCTTCTGTATTTATTAATAAAGTATAATATTCAGCATGATAAACATTATGTAATTGAAGACTATCAACCAGAACATGTTATAAAATAATATACATAATATTTCACCTAGCCAGAAGAAATCCCCTCCACATTCCTCAACTGATGTACTAGCATTTTTTTAGGTAGAAATGTCACAGATTACATTTCAAAACATTCTTTGACAAAGCATGATAGTAATGTAAGACATTTTTAATTTTGTTAGTGCATTTAGACTGGGTGTAAAGCTGGAAGTGTGTGATTGGTTCGAGAAGGTGTCTTGACATGTTTTGACAACTTGAAAGTCTCCGATTAAAAAGTGACTTTAGACATCTGTCTACCGTCTTTTCTTTCTGCTTAGCTATTTATTCTACTAAACCAGTTCCAGTAACAATCTACATTTTATGTTATCAATGCCCTAAACTGTAATCTAAACGTGGAAGTGAATGCATGCGCACCAGCAGGCATTTGCTGCAGTGATGACGTCTCACGGTGATCATAATTAATCTTGTCTTGTCGGGAGAACAACTTGCTATGGTTTTGGACCTAGGCTTCACATAATGTACCCTTTTCTTTGTCCATTTCTGCTTGCTATTTTTCCCTGCTTTCCCTGTTACTGGCTCAACAGTAACTGAACGCAACTACATTTTCCCACGCTACGGAATGGACCGAGGGTCAAACAGGACTTGTGCGCGTTAATCGTGCATGAAAAAAAATAGTATCGTTAATGAAATTATAGTTAACGTGTTATTATCACGATAACTTTGACAGCCCTAATTGTAATTTGTTGTCGTTCCAATTTCGTCTAAACATGAAACAAACATACATTTTGATTAGACAATTGATGTGTGTGTTTGAGCAAATTAAATTGACAAAAATGACTATGCTTGGCCAAAATTTGCAGGGAAGTTGCGAGCATTACACAAAATTGTGAGACCGCTGTGCATATTTTGCAGAGATTGGTTGAATTTGTGTCAATTGGTGCGGTCGCGACATCGCACATTCCTGGAAAGACTGTTCAGTTGCAAATCGTGTTAGCCTTTAATCATTAAAATGTTGAGCAAAATTTAAAAAAAATGCTGAGAGACTGTTAAGTTATGAGAAAGTAGAAACCTGTAATCAAAACTAACGTGTACAGTATCCTTCTTTCTTAGTTATATGCTGTGATTGGCAACACTCAATTGGCACTAGTGTGTGAATGTGAGTGTGAATGTTGTCTATCTGTGTTGGCCCTTCAATGAGGTAGCAAATTGTCCAGGGTGTACCCCGCCTTCTGCCAGAGCGCAGGTCCGAGAGGGACAAGCGGAAGAAGGATGGATGGATGAATGAAACAATATTAGCAATAATTAATTTTCTGGCACTTGTCCTGTTCAGGATCACAGGTTGACAAAGATCCATTCCAGATGACTTTGGGCGATACACGGGGGTATACAATAAACTGGTAACCAGTCAATTACAGGGCACATATTGACAAACAGCCAGGATTCAGACCCAGAACCCTGGCGCTGTACAGACGTGCCAACCACTTGTTCCACCGTGCTATTATCAACACTATATGGCAAAAAAAATTAATTAAGGCATTGTTTGACTGATAGTTTATAGGCTTTTTTTTGGTACGGTGTGTGTGTATGATGTAGTGTGTGTGTCCAGTCAGTGTCAAGCCGGGCTACAGGAGGAGACAGGGAGCATGTTGGAGCTGACAAGGCCTGTAGGGTCAACATCAAGCCAAATCAACTGTACTCGGGATCAACCACTGCTCCGGGTCTGTCAAATTAGGGCACCACGCCAACACACACAAACACACGCGGACATGCACATAAACAGCTGTCAGGCGCACACACACTCGTGACTGCCCACTGCCCTGGAAACATCAGAGCACATCTCTGCCCTGAGGTGAGAATTGCAGTTTGTGTGTGTGTGTGTGTGCGTGGGCGTGTCTGTGTGTGTGGGCAGTCACAAGGGCCTGTGTGGCGATTGCTTTTTTGGAACATACATCCTAAGCAGGGAGAGATTTGTGTGTGTGAGTGTGGGTGTGTGACACAGGGCATTTTTGTGAAAAAGAAGTGTTAAATGATGTTTGGACTTCAGTGAGTCATTTCCTTACAATGAGTGTCAACACATGTTACTGTGCATCAGCAGTTATCCAAAAGAAGAGGGTCTCAGCTGTTCATGATTTGTGTCTGGTGTGTATGTGCTCAAATATATATATTTAGTGCACTATATGTTTATGTGCTATATTGTTTGTGTGTCAGTGTTATGCCCCCAAGGGTGTCATCAGCAGGGCAGTAAAAGGGTATCTGTGCATGGTCCAGTGAAAGCCAGCCGGTTAACTGGGCTAACTGGGCCACCTCTGCCAGCCTTTGCCAGCTGTGACACTAAATGCCCCCTCTGCACTTAAGCCTCATCATGTTTTGTCCCCACCATGGCCATCCCAGTGACTCCACAACATATATCCTGTTCTATTATTGTAGCTCCTTATCCTTTGTCTTAAGCCTTTTTCACACAGATTGTCTGCGAAATTGGTGCATCAGTAACGTAGAGTGGGTATAACTTTCCCCGTGTCATTCTAATTGAACCTGGGACGGCGCTACACCGGGGCTAGGTGGGGCTATTTCCTTGTTGGGAATCTGTTTAGTCCCAGTTGATTCCCCCTAGCATTTTAGAGCCCTGTTATACAAAACCAACTTTTCTTACCTATTGGTACTGTAACATGGACGAGGAGGCATCATGTAGATCTGTTGAGCAGGTTGATTTATTCCAATAAATCATTCACGAAAACAAAAACGAACAAAAGTAGCGAACACAAGGAGATTGTGCCGAACACAGAGGGAATGCCTGTAGCACTGGGAGCTAACAGAATACGTAACACGGAACGCATAAGGCAAGGCTTAGCTCGAGACACACAAGGAACAAACGTTAGCAGTTGCGTAAAGCAAACAAAAGCACCAGACTGAGTGACAGGGAAATAAATAGTTCTCTGATTAGTGCTCGGAAACAGGTGAGCGTCTCGGACACTAATCAGAAGCAGGTGAACATAATCAGCACCCATGACAACAAAGAAAACACAAAACAGGGGTGCTAAAACAGAACTTAAACAACAAGTGAATCAAAACCTAAAAAAAACTGATCCGGCATATATACTGTATATATATATATATATATATATATATATATATATATATATATATATATATATATATATATATATATATACGGTGGCAGAGGGGTTAGTGCGTCTGCCTCACACACATCATGTAGTAACGGTAACTGAGTTACTGAATATAAAAAATAATGCGTTAGATTACTAGTTACCGCCAAAACTAACGGCGTTACAGTAACGTGTTACTTTGTAACTCGTTAGTCCCAACACTGTTGATAGCACACACAAAGCTGATCTACTAATGTGTGCAAAGTGGATTGTGTCTGTTAAGTGAGCAGAATAAGGCGTGCAATCCGTTTTGCATCTCTGTCTTCATCAATATGCAAAATATATGCTGATCATCAAAATGCCCACAATACTGGGACAAGAAGATGTAAATTGTCATGATCCGTTACCCGGGTCATGGCATGATTTGTGTTTGGTAGTTTTTCTGTTTTAGTCTGTTTCCTGGGTGCACCCTCTTTCCCTGTTTACTGTTGGTTTCCATGGGCTCTGATTCTCCTCACCTGTCTTAGTTTTGCAATTAGTGTTCCCACCAGGTGTTTTGGTTAATCACTCCCCTTTATAGTTTCCTGTCACCCAGCAGTAGTTGCTGGGTCAATGTTTGCGATAGGCAACAGTTACCTTCTCCCGGTTTTTCTCCTCGCTCTAGTGATTTTTGTACAGTCTAGCTTTCCTCGTTTTTTCACCCATGGTGACATTTTGGTTTTGTTTAGCTCCATGCTTGCTAGCGTCCTCAGTTTTGTATTTTTGTCCTGCCTTTAATTTATTAAAAACTTTAATCTTACCTGCACGCTACTCCTGCTTGTTTTCTGCGTTGGACGACAATCGCAGCTCGTATTAGAGAGACACGCTTACGACGCAGAGTTTAAACTCAAGGCGATCAGTCACGCAGTAGAACACGGGAATAGAGCAGCAGCGAGATAATTTAACATTAACGAATCAATGGTGCGGAAGTGGAAGAAGCAACATGATGACCTGCGCCAAGTAAAACAGAGTTTCAGAGAGAACAAAGCGAGATGGCTACAGTTGGAGGACAAACTCGAACAGTGGGTTGTTGAACAGAGAGTAGCAAGTAGAAGTGTCAGTCTAATCAGTATTTGTTTTGTTGACATTCCCTTTTCTAATAGATGCATAACGTAACCCCATCATCTACTGTAGCGTCTATTCTATGCGCCTTATAATGCGGTGTGCCTTGTATATGAACAAAGTTTTAAAATAGGCCATTCATTGAAGGTGCGCCTTATAATCCGGTGCGCCTTATAGTGCAGAAAATACGGTGCATTTAATCTCCTTTACTTATGTCCTCTGTGCCATCCATCCATTTTCTACCGCTTATTCCCTTCGGGGTCGCGGGGGACGCTGAAGCCTATCTCAGCTACAATCGGGCGGAAGGCGGGGTACACCCTGGACAAGTCGCCACTGTGTATTTAGTTTAATTTTCCATGTTTCATGACACATTATCTGTATGTAATATTGGCTGCATTTCAGATGTTTGTGTGCCATGTTGTTCCAGACAACAACAAATGTTAACCAGCTTGAAAAGATTGTAATAAATCCATTAGACAAAGACGGCCTGCAGCCACCTAGCGGTAGGTGTGTGTGTCCATTTAACTTGGACACACACATCTATACCTTTGGCCATTCTAAAACGGTCATTTTCAGGAGTTATCTCACCCTCTGAGAAGTTTTAGTAATGTTTTCCAATGTTGTAAAAATGTGCAGAATAAATATTACATTTCAACATTTCTGTCAACGATGATTTGCTTCAGTCTGCGACACAGTCATTTTGATAGTAGGCTAATATAGCTAATATAGAAACTCAGGTCATGTGTTGCCTTCATTTTAAGACTTATATACAGCTTTTTATTGTTTGCGGCTCCAGACAGATGAGTTTTTTGTATTTTTGCTCCAATATGGCTCTTTCAACGTTTTGGGTTGCCGACCCCTGTCTTAAAGGGCCGATTTAAACAAATTCAGTTGATGAGGTTTTAGTTCTGCTGGCATTTTTTTAATGTTGTAAGTTTTTTTAATTTAGGTAATATATAACCATAGTATGTCTCCAACATGAAAAGACATCTTACATTCTGCATTTTCTTGCGTATAAGTCATTCTGAACGCAAGAATGCGCAGACGATGCGATCCACAGCTTAGAGCACAGAAATAAGTGTCAGCGTGCATATGTTTCTGTTGTCTAGATTGCGATTCAGAAAAGGTTTTACAGAATATGACTGTCTGCTGCTGGTTCAACACATTGCACACAGGTATGAACATAACATGAATGTGCATTAAATCAAAGTGTATCTGTGGTATAAGCCGTATGCACGCAAAATCCTAATTTAAATAAGGCGGTCTGCACCGCTTTTCAATTGTACACATTCTTAGCAGATCACACACAACACGCACACTAATAGTACACGCTATTTAGCATGTGGCATTTGGATCTTAGTAAATCAGGCCCTTACTGTACATATTCCACTGGATGTTGTACATAAATGTATATAGTTTGGATTGTTTGTTGTCAGTGTTTGTTATAACGGCGTTATTTTTTTCAGTAACAAGTAATCTAATTAAATTACTGTTCCTATTATTGCAATACCGTTGCCGTTACTGAGAATGTGAAATGGCGCGTTACTACAGTTTGGTTGAATAAAGCACAAAATGTCAGGTTTTGGCCACACAGCCTGCCTGGAGAGAGAGCAGGGGCGGGGATGATGACGCCGTTGTAAATGCGCTGATGATAATTGGCTCTAACTGCCGCTGCACGCTCTGACTGACACACTCCTGGTTCGCCTGTCAGGAAAGCTGGCCTTTTCTCAGTGTACAATGTTGTACATTATACATACAGTATATTTATATACAGTAGAGCTGCATGCAAGGTAAAATACATCACAATTAGACAAATATATATTTTACCAGTGGCGGGCCATGCGTTTCCCACCTAGGCCTTCAGTGATGTCCGACTTCAATGATTACCTCTCAAAATACCATACTTTATGTCCCCACATGACCATTGCTGGAGAAATACTATACAGAAACACATTTATGCACTACTGGGCATTGAAACATCACCAACAGTGTACAAAACGGGTTATTTTTTGGCGTATTTAAAAATAAAAAAACCCGCATCTGCAATTAAAACATATCTTAGGTGGTACTGTCATAATCAAAATTGTAAAAAACATATTAAACTTGAAAAAATAAATAAATAAAATATATCAACTCACATTTCATGGACAGCTGAGCTAGCTTCCGGGGTTGGCCGACAACGTCTCACAAGATGTAGTTTCTCTTTAAATATCCTTCTTGAAAATGGCCTTGCAAATATGTGTTGTCTTGTCTAATCATAAAAGATGCAGACGAGGCGTGTTGGCTGAGTTTTTAAAGTTTACTCCACAGCGTGCTCATCAACAACATCAAGCTGCTGGCATGTCTACATTAAACAACCTAAACGGGGCTACTGCGCATGCCCTTCACTACTGTAGCATGCTGGGTAATGAAGTTCTCATGTTACCTAGCTCATAGCATCACTATATATCTGCTTTAGGCCATCTAGAAGGCCTTACTGACAACAACTTGTGATCTGATTGGCTATCGCAACTGTCTGTCAAATGTTTGTGTCTGTGCACTTACAGTGCACTGATGCCTGCATTGTTGATTTTGAAGACGCTGGTACAGCCTGGCAACATAAGCTGGCTGAATTCTGATTCGATAAAAACTCTATAACCTAAAAACAACAGCGCTGTAAGGAGCATAATGTGAAATGAAGAGAATATGAATACTTTTAGATATTTAGGGAAAGTAAATAAAAAACTTTTGTCTTTAATTATGATCATGATTTCTGATTATGTTAGGCCAGCAGAGAAGGCCTTGCTGGCCCTGACTGCACACCACTGTATTTTACACTATAGATAAATACACATTTTACACACACACATACATACATACATACATACATACATACATACATACATACATACATACATACATACATACATATATATATATGTATATATATATATATATATATATATATATATATATATATATATATATATATATATATATATATATATATATATAGTATTAGTGATTAAACTAGCTGCAAACTGTGAAACAAATGTAACACATCATAGTTGCAGGAAAGGAAAAGAGAATATAAAGAAAATTATGTCTGGGATTCAAACCATGTTGTCTTTGTCTTTTTATCTCCCGCTCCCCTCATTTCTTCCCCATCTTAAACGGATGATAGTTCCCCAGCTTTGGTTTTTGTGATCCGAATTATCAGTATGAATACAGACAAATTCAGTTAAAACTACTTTTATATCGAACATGCTTGTGATGTGTATTAAAACTGGTTTTATTGAAAAAATGAGAACTGAGGTCATAAAACTCAATTATTTTCTTAGCCCACCCGCCATGAATCGGTTAAGCCCCGGAAGACAATAAAATCCTGGAGCCGTCCATGCATTGAACCCAACCTAGCAGGTTTTTCCCATGTCTGTGTCCACCTGCACGGCTTCCCATTATCACAAATGTGTGGTGACTTACACCAGCACCCGTGTGACGGACACAATAGTTGTAAGACATCAACAATTGCTATAAACAGAGCAGGGCAGTGGAAGGTGTCAGGTGTTACATTTCACACCCATATCCCGTAAAGGTGGAATAACTTTTCACACTCCCTCTTCTGATACTACCTCCAAAGCTGTTTGATTCGTGTCAGTACTTTTCACTATTAACAGCAACACAGGCCATAGGCGCAACTGTCTCAGCATTCATCAGGTGTGTGAAAGAGGCTTAAAACTACTTTCAAATAGTAGAGCTGCAAACTCAAGATTATTTTTAATAGTCGACTAGTCAGCAATTTTTTCTTCGAGTAGTCAACGCTTATGATCTGCTGTACAGTCTTGACTAAATTAAATTGTAACACAATTAGAATAAAACACTGACAAACAAATAGTTTTACTTTATTACACAAAGTAAATAAATAAATAGACTTGAATTACAAAATCTCCTGTTAACATGACATTCAGTGCAAAAAACTGAAGTGAACCAATAATAAATAAAATACTTACTCCACACACACACACTGTCAAGTGTAACCTTACTACATGGGTTTCCCACACTTGAAAAGGGAAGGATTTGTGCAAAAAACTGAAGTGAACCAATAATAAATAAGATACTTTCTACGCACACACACATACACAGTCAAGTGTAACCTTACTACATAGGTTTCCCACACTTGAAAAGGGAAGGAATTGACCAGACACAGGATTTCACTCAGTGTGCGGATTTATTGACCAGAAACCAAAAAGTGAAAATCCTTTAAACATACGAAAAACTAAGTATTAAACTCAAATCAGTATTTACACAAACTCAACAAAGCACATACTAGGCAAAACATATTATATTAAACATAGCCTATATTAACCATTGCTCATTGAGTCAACCAAGGCAAGTGGGCAAAGACAAACTGTAAAATGTAAGCATTAGATATACAGAAGCCCAGTTCTATTTTTAGAACCATCTACCCTTAAATTAACCTGCTTTTTACCTTATATCTTAACCAAAATACATTTTCCCATATTTTATTGTATATTATAATTTAAATCACACCTTTAAATAAACTGAAATCAAGTACAGCAGACATAGTTGACCATTTGCTTATTAATTACTAATTCAACAGCCCAATGGAGCAAATGACCCTGGTGCTCAAAGTTCTAAGTACCAACTAAACATTGCATTCTGTTCAATAAAGCATAATTTGTACTTTAATCAATTTACTTTGGTTAGTCAAGGCAGTGTTTTTCAACCACTGTGCCGCGGTATCACACTACTCAGCCTCCCTGGGAAAGTTTATGCCAAGGTACTGGAAAGGAGGGTCCGGCCGATAGTCGAACCTCAGATTCAAGAGGAGCAATGTGGATTCCGTCCTTGTCGTGGAACAACTGACCAGCTCTTTACTCTTGCGGGAATCCTGGAGAAGGCCTGGGAGTATGCCTATCCAGTCTACATGTGCTTTGTGGATTTGGAGAAGGCGTATGACCGCGTCCCCCGGGAGATCTTGTGGGAGGTGCTGAGGGAGTACGGAGTGAGGGGAACCCTGCTGAGGGCCATCCAATCTCTGTACAACCAAAGCGAGAGTTGTGTCCGGGTGCTTGGATGTAAGTCGGATCCGTTTCCAGTGGGTGTTGGTCTCCACCAGGGCTGCGCTCTGTCACCTATCCTGTTTGTGATTTTCATGGACAGGATTTCTAGGCCATGGCGGAGAGGGTATACGTCTTGGGGGGCTAAAGGTTGCGTCACTGCTCCTTGCAGATGATGTGGTCCTGATGGCACCTTCGGTTCGTGACCTTCAGCTCTCACTGGATCGGTTCGCAGCCGAGTGTTCAGCGGCTGGAATGAGGATCAGCATCTCCAAATCTGAGGCCATGGTTCTCAGCAGGAAACCGATGGATTGTACAGTCCAGGTAGGGGACGAGACTCTGTCCCAGATGGAGGAGTTTAAGTATCTTGGGGTCTTGTTCACAAGTGAGGGAAAGATGGAGAAGGAAATCAGCCGGAGAATCGGAGCAGCTGGGGCAGTATTGCAGTCTCTCTGCCGCACTGTTGTGACGAAACGAGAGCTGAGCCAGAAGGCAAAGCTCTCGGTCTACCGAGCTATCTACATTCCTACTCTCACCTATGGTCATGAAGTGTGGGTCATGACCGAAAGAATAAGATCGCGGAAACAAGCGGCCGAAATGAGTTTCCTCGGAAGGGTCTGGCATCTCCCTTAGAGATAGGGTGAGAAGCTCAGTCACCCGAGAGAGACTCGGAGTAGAGCCACTGCTCCTTCGCTTGGAAAGGAGCCAGCTTAGGTGGTTCGGCCATCTCGTGCGGATGCCTCACGAGCGTCTCCCTAGGGAGGTCCTCGTTGCACGTCCCACTGGGAGGAGGCCCCGCGGCAGGCCAAGGACCAGATGGGGGGATTACATCTCCTCTCTGGCCTGGGAACGCTTCGGGATTCCCTAGGAGGAAGTCGCTAATGTTGCTCTGGAGAGGGAAGTCTGGGG
The DNA here is from genome assembly GCF_033978785.1 of Entelurus aequoreus. Taxonomy (NCBI): domain Eukaryota; kingdom Metazoa; phylum Chordata; class Actinopteri; order Syngnathiformes; family Syngnathidae; genus Entelurus; species Entelurus aequoreus. The sequence goes on along the minus strand of NC_084739.1, from coordinate 47,922,206 downwards.
TTATTTGCTGGAGCTGTTGTCCCCGCGACCCGATTCCGGATAAGCGGTTGAAGATGGATGGATGGATGAATGGATGTGCCGCGGCAGTGAGATACAGTCTGGTGTGCCGTGGGAGATTATCTAATTTCACATATTTGGGTTGAAAACATTTTTTGCAAACCAGTAATTATAGTCTGCAAATGATGTGTTGTTGTTGAGTGTCGGTGCTGTCTAGAGCTCGGCAGAGTAACCGTGTAATACTCTTCCATATCAGTAGGTGGCATCAGGTAGCTAATTGCTTTGAAAATGCAGGTAAAAAGGTTTTTGATGCTAAAACAAAAAATAAACAAAAGGTGAGTGCCCTTAAGGAAACTGAACTGGCTACAGAGTAAACAAAAACAGAATGCTGGACGACAGCAAAGACTTACTGCGGAGCAAAGACGGCGTCCACAATGTACATCCGAACATGACATGACAATCAACAATGTCCCCACAAAGAAGGATAAAAACAACTGAAATATTCTTGATTGCTAAAACAAAGTAGATGCGGGAAATATCGCTCAAAGGAAGACATGAAACTGCTACAGGAAAATACCAAAAAAAAGACACAAAAGCCACCGAAATAGGAGCGCAAGACAAGAACTACACACAGGATAACCGCAAAAAAGTCAAAATAAGTGTGACATTGGTGGTGACAGTTCACCTACTTTGAGACAAGAGCTATATTGATGCATGCTTGGTTATGGTTTAAAGTCATATCCAACAATTGCGACAATGACTTTTTACTGTCAACTGAGTTTATGATTTCTGCTGGTGGTGTGCCTCCGGATTTTTTCAACGCAAAAAATGTGCCTTGGCTCAAAAAAGGTTGAAAAACACTGAGTCAAGGAACAGTATAGCAAAATGATTTACTTAAAATAGCTTGAACAAAATTATCAAATAAGCGCACACTTCAACAACTGTAAAGCAGTCAATACAGAGTGACCTTTTAACCTCTCAACAGGCAAGACATTTAACAAAGCTATACATATGATTTGTTTGCTCCATTAACACAGACCTCGGCTTCTGTGTGCTACAGCTTCCAATTGAATCCAAACAGTTTGTTTCGGCCCAGTAAAAAGATGTGAGCCTCTTTGATCTTATCCTTTTCCCCATACTTTTTAGTCCAATGATTTAGCATGTGATGTCGCTGTCCTGCTGCCATCAGCCGCTCTGCAAGACCACTGGACAAAGTTCTGAGCAGCCAAACTTTTATGGAGTGCTGGCGTGAGCTGCCGATTAGGCTGAATGTGCTCACCTGTGCGCTCCACTGTGGAGAGGTGAGGCTGATATCATCAGCACACGCTCACGGGCGAACCTCCCCCCACAGATCGCACAGAAACACCCATATATATACACATGTATACACAAATATACACAATTCAACACGATTCTCGATTCAAAAACGATTTTCTCCCGATTCAAAACGATTCTCTATTCATTCAATACATAGGATTTCAGTGGGATCTACCCCTGTCTGCTGACATGCAAGCAAAGTAGTAGATTTTTGTAAAAAGCTTTTATAATTATACCAGTGACGTGCCGTCACTAGAGGCAGGGGAGGCACGGCCTCACCTGCCATCATGGAAAGAAAAAAATTAATTAAAATTGTTATATGTATCCAGTGATTATACTAAAGATATTTTCCATTTAACTTCACTAGTTTTAGATTATTTGTATTTTTATTTTCGCATTTGCCGTTCAAATACTGAGAAGAGACGGTGCGGTGATCAGCAGCCAGTTGAGGCACGTCACTCAGTTGTGCCTCAACATGGATTGCGCAATGATTCGGCTAACTGCTGGCCTGCTGTGCAGTGAGACCTTATTGCTATATGAATTATATTATAAATTTCCATATTTTAGTTAGCTGAGGTATATAATGTACAGTGTATTTTGTCAACAACTGTATGTGTGTAAAGTATTTCTTGTGCTGAGCGATCATAAAACTGCTGCGAAGACGCACTGTGAGAGGCTCGCCTCATAACCCCGCCTCCTGGTGCCAAGCGCCTCCGCCGCAGAATGCACCGCCCGACGGGAGCGCCACACCAACCAAAGACCACACCCAAACCCTCCACGTGCAAGACCGAATCCACCCCAAAAAAAGTCACTTAACAAGAAGCCAAAAAGTGCAAAAACAACAATGCTCGCGAGTCGCGAACGAGCTGCGAACGACCGCAGGGACACAACATTAGGTACACCTGCAGACTGCAGCACGGATTTCATATCTCATTCATTCACAACTCCTCCAACACGAACACCACTGTTCCCGCACTTATAAGTAAAGGTAAGACCATAATAACGTTGTTTTTATTAAATGTGCTTTTTTGTGTGCTACAGTTTCTATGTGTAAAGTTAAAGTTAAGTTAAAGTACCAATGATTGTCACACACACACTAGGTGTGGTGAAATGTGCCCTCTGCATTTGACCCATCCCTTTGTTCACCCCCTGGGAGGTGAGGGGAGCAGTGGGCAGCAGCGGCGCCGTGCCTGGGAATAATTTTTGGTGATTTAACCCCCAATTCCAACCCTTGATGCTGAGTGCCAAGCAGGGAAGAATGCTGGTACGAGCTTTTAAACATAACCTGTTAACTGCTGCCAATCAAATGGTGAATAAGATACTCTTTAGGGTTCATATGTTTGTAAATCTGACTGTGATGAAGTCCGTGCCTCACCAGTCATGAACCTCACCGCATGTCACTGTAAAGGACAATGTTTTATCAACTGACTGCAATAATGTAAAAAAAAAAAAAGACTTATTTTATCTTTGTGAAAATATTGGACACAGTGTGTTGTCAAGCTTATGAGATGCGATGCAAGTGTAAGCCACTGTAACACTATTGTTCTTTTTTTTAATTTATTTTTTATAAATGTCAATGAGGGATTTTTAATCACTGCTATGTTGAAATTGTAACTAATATTAATACTGTTGTTGATAATATTCATTTTTGTTTCACTACTTTTGGTTTGTTTTGTGTCGTGTTTGTGTCTCCTCTCAATTGCTCTGTTTATTGCAGTTCTGAGTGTTGCTGGGTCAGGTTTGGATTGCATTGTTATGGTATTGCTGTGTATTGTTTGTTGGATTGATTATTTAAAAAAAAAAAGTGATTTTTAAAAAACGAGAATCGATTCTGAATTGCACAACGTGGGAATCGCGATTTGAATTTGAATCGATTTTTTCTCACACCCCTAATACATACATATATACACACATGTATATATATATACATATATGTACACACACCCATATATATATATATATATATATATATATATATATGTGTATATATATATATATATATATATATATATATATATATACATATATATATACACACATGTATACACACATATATATATATATATATATATATATATATATATATATATATATATATATATATATATATATATATATATATATATATATATATATATATATATATATATAAATACATATATACACCACAGTCCCCAGAATCTCCAGGCACATGATGGAGATGGGGGCAGGAGTAGCATCGCTGGTGTGACGGAGGCAGCAAGGCACCACAGTGAGAGGGAAGTCACTCAGGATACCAGACGGCATGGCCAGAACACTTGTGCTGGAGGCGTTTGGAAAGAATGAGTGAACTGGCCAACTGCAGCTGAAAGGAAAGAAAGGGATATGTTTGACCGTTATGTCGACCAGGTGCTGGAAGCGGCGACCGCAGGAGACGTGGGAAAGAAGCTCAAGGCCATGTCCTCGATAATCTGGAGTACAGGCGCTGATCGCTTCGGAAAGAAAGAACAAAAAGGCGGGGTAAAAATCCAGCCCAAGGAAAACAGACGCCTGAAGGAGATAGCAATCCTTAGAGGAGATCTGCGGAGGCTTAAGAAGGCCTTTCGTGAAGCAACAGCAGACGAGAAACCAGCTCTCACAGAATTGCGAAACGGCCTGAGGGAGCGCATTAAGATCTTGCGACGAGCTGAGTGTCACCGCAGGAACAGGAAGCGGCGTTTGAAGGAAAGGGTGGCCTTCACAAAGAACCCATTCAACTACCTGTTGAAACTCCTGGGTGACAAAAGATCAGGAAAGTTGAAAGCAACAAAGGAAGAGGTGGAGGAGCACCTTCGGCAGGTCCACAGCGATCCCAGGAGGGAGGACAATTTGGAGGAGATGGAGAGGCTCATTAAACCAGCTGAACCAACTATTCCTTTTAAGGCGGAGGAACCAAGCTGGCAGGAAGTTAACAGCTTCATCAAAAAGGCAAGAGGAAAATCAGCCCCAGGGCCGAACGGCATCTCGTACAATGTTTACAAGCATGCGAAAGGCTCAGGAAACGACTCTGGAAGCTACTGACGGTGGCGTGGAGGAAGAACTTCCTTGCTGATGAATGGCTGGGGGCTGAGGGGTGTTTCATCCCTAAGGAAGAAAACTCTTCAGGGATTAAGCAATTCCGTACCATCTCCCTTCTCAATGTGGAAGCTAAGCTCTTCCTGGAGATTCTGGCGAAGAGGTTGACCACCTTCATGTTGGACAACAGCTACATGGATACTTCAGTTCAAAAAGGTGGCATTCCAGGGGTATCTGGCTGTCTCGAACACACCAGCGTAATCTCCAAGATCATCGAGGATGCAAAGAGGAACCACGGAGACCTAGCAGCCCTGTGGCTTGATCTAACAAATGCCTATGGAACGATACCCCACAAATTAGTGGAGCTGACTTTGAAGACCTACCACATACCAGAGCAATTCCAGAAACTCTTGCATCAGTACTTTGACGGATTCAACTTGCGATTCACCTGCGGAGAATTCACCACCAACTGGCAGAGACTAGAAGTAGGCATTGTCACTGGCTGCACAATTTCAGTGATTGTACGTTCTGCAGCGATGAACCTTCTTGTCAAGTCGGCAGAGAAGTTATGTCAAGGCGCAGTCCTTGTAAGCGGAATACAGATGCTGCCCATTAGAGCGTTCATGGACAACCTTACCATCACAGCAAGATCAGTGCCAGAAGGGAGATGGATTTTGAAAGACCTGATTGAGCTCACCAATTGGGCAAGGATGGAGTTCAAACCGGCAAAGTCCAGAAGCCTAGTTCTGAAGAAAGGGCGTGTTCAGGACCGGTTTCGCTTCAAGATCAGGGAAAACATCATCCCAGCTGTCCAGGAGAAACCTGTGAAGTGCTTGGGGAAGTGGTACAGGGCAGACCTCAATGACCGACTGAGTGTGAAAGAAATGCTTAGCCAAGCAGAAGCCTGGATGACATCCCTAGAAAAAAGCGGCCTCCCGGGCAAGTATAAGGTCTGGGGTTACCAACATGGGGTTCTCCCCCGTCTGCTCTGGCCACTCCTGGTTTATGAGGTACCTGTATCCACAGTTGAGAGTCTGGAGAGGAAGTTGAACACCTACTTGAGGAGATGGCTGGGTGTCCCAAGAAGCTTCTGTTCCATTGGACTGTACAGCACAGGAAGCAAGCTACAGCTGCCAATAACATCAGTGGTGGAGGAGTACAAGGTGACAAAAACACGTCAGGCCATGATGCTACGAGACAGCAAAGACGAGCGAGTACGGCAGGCAGGCATTGTCGTCAGGTCTGGCAGAAAGTGGTTAGCCAGCAAAGCACTGAGGGAGGCGGAGGATCGACTGCATAACCGGACATTGTGGGATCAGTAGCCCAGGGAAGACTTGGTCTGGGTTGCTTATCCAGAACACGTTGGAACAAAGCTGACCCAAAGGAGCGGCGAGACTTGGTGCAGAGGGCGGTCCGAAAGGCTGAGGAGGAAAGCCGGTATGTCAAGGCAGTAGCCATGAACAAAAAAGGCAGCTGGACTAGATGGGAGAGTGTAAAAGACAGATCTCTAACCTGGCAGGACATCTGGAGCATGGAAGGCCACCGGATCAAGTTCCTGCTGTGTTCTACATATGATGTCCTGCCCACCCCATCAAACCTCCATACTTGGGGAATGGTAGAGAGCCCCAGCTGCACACTCTGCGGAAAGATAGTTAACCTGGAGCATGTCCTCTCCTCTTGTCACTCAAGTTTAGCAAATGACAAGTTCCGGTGGCGTCATGACCAGATCCTTGCTCAGCTGGCAGAGTTTGTTGAGCAGGCCAGGAAGAGGACAAGGCAGCTCTCTAATGGGCCTCGCTTCATCCACTTCATCAGGGCAGGTGAAAGCGCAGCAGCAAGAGGGAGGAACAAAGGAGTTCTGGCCACGGCAAATGACTGGGAGATGCGGGCCGACCTGAAGAAGCAGCTCAAATTCCCAGAAGAGATAGCCCACACTACCCTGATACCTGATATTGTTCTAAGGTCTAGAGCAGCGTTTCTCAAAGTGTGGGGCGCGCCCCACTGGTGGGGAATAGAGACATGACAGGTGGGGCGCGAGGAACGGGAGGAATTTCAGTTTAATTTTTTTTTTTTTTTTAATTATTTTCTTAGATTTTTTTTTTTACTATGCTTTCATTTTCTATACACACTGTAAATCACTTTGTGATTCTGTCTGTGAAATCCGCTATATAAATAAATGTAAATTACTTATTTTTCCTGTAGGCTTTACATTTCTAGGTAGGAGCGAAAGTTTGACAGACATAGCAACAGTAACTAATGGGGGCGGGGCTAAGCGGAAGCTTTGTGAATGGCGAGTCACTGTGCGAGGATTTGCTGTTTTGCAAATACATAAAAAATAGAGCCACTGCTGATGAGCTGTTCAAGATAATGGACAGTTTCCTCAAAGAACACGACCTTAAATGGGAAAACTGTGTGGGCTTTTGCTCTGATGGCGCACAGACCATGGCAAAGTCAAGAAATGGGCTGCAGGCTCTAATAAAGAGGGTTGCGCCAAATGCGCATTGGACACACTGTGTCATTCACCGGGAAGCACTCGCGTCAAGGCAGCTCAGCCCCGAACTCAATGAGGTTTTAACAGTGACAGTGTCAAGCCTGCAACCCCAATTTGAAAAGCTGTGCAGTGCAAAACAGGCTCATTGCAGCCACTAATGCTGGAGTACTGTAAAACTCATGTTCACTTCCCCTGTCTGGCCAAATGCATTAGCTCCTCCTTTTTTTTTTTCAAAGATTGCAAAGTGGCACTTTTATTTTTATTTATCATTGAACTTGATGCAAGTTATTTGATTTATTATTGAACTTGATGCAAGTTATTTGATTTATTATTGAACTTGATGCAAGTTATAACACTTTTTTTGATTTATTATTGAACTTGATGCAAGTTATAACACTTTTTTTGATTTATTATTGAACTTGATGCAAGTTATAACACTTTTGTTTTATTTATTATTGAACTTGATGCAAGTTATTTGATTTATTATTGAACTTGATGCAAGTTATAACACTTTTATTTGATTTATTATTGAACTTGATGCAAGTTATAACACTTGTTTTGATTTATTGTTGAACTTGATGCAAGTTATAACACTTTTTTTGATTTATTATTAAACTTGATGTAAGTTATAACACTTTTTTTGATTTATTATAGAACTTGATGCAAGTTATAACACTTTTTTTGATTTATTATTAAACTTGATGCAAGCTATTACACTTTTGTGTTATTTATTATTTAACTTGATGCAAGTTATTTTATTTGATATTGAACTTGATGCAAGTTATACCACAGCTGCACAGTTATTTTATTTATTATTGAACTTGATGTTATTTTATGTTATTGAGTTTGAATGTATAAAACTTGATGTTATAACATCAACTTGATGTTCAATAAATTTGAAAATGTTAAGCTTGGCATTAGCGTTCTGTTGGGGCGATGGGGGCAGGTGGGGTGATGGGGGCTGGTGGGGCTTGAAAACTCCCCCTTGTCCAAAGTGGGGATGGCAAAAAAAGTTTGAGAACCACTGGTCTAGAGGAACCAAACAGGTGGTGATTATCGAGCTGACAGTACCCTGGGAAGAAAGGATGGAGGCGGCGTACAAACGCAAGCTCAAGAAGTACCAAACCCTCATCCTCGAGAGCCAGCAAAATGGATGGAAGGCCTGGAACCTACCGGTGGAGGTGGGTTGTAGAGGCTTTGCGGGGCGGTCGCTCTGGAGAGCCCTCGGACTGCTAGGGATCGAGGGGCTGGCTAGGATGCGGCTGGTAGCCAACACCACTAAAAGGGCAGAGGAAGCATCACACTGGATTTGGATACAAAGAAAGGTGCGGTGGCAGAGCCGACCTACTGAAGGACTAGGGACATAGAGTTGGGTGGCATTCAGCAGGGGTACAGCCAGGACGCTGGATCTGCCGTCGAGCCCCTCCGAAGCGTCATGGGCTTAATTCGACGAAACGTTAATGACAGGGAGTGCCCATTTGAGAACCTACTGGTGCCAACCAACTCATGTCCAGTTGAGGTATGCGCTCAAGCTTAGTATTGGCTCAGGGAGGAGGACGACCCTGCCATGCAGAGTCCCGCCGGTGCCTTGATGGAAGGAGAGATGAAGAGAGCGAGGCCACAGGCTCACAGATGGTGCAGGGGCGAGTACCTGTAAAGGTGAGCCAGTTGCGATACCCTTATCGTATTTTGCATATATATATATACACACTAGTCAGGTTTGTCCCTGACAGTTTGGTTATGTTTAGGTTTTTCCTCTGTTTGTCTTTGTTTCCTGTCAGCGCTTTTATTTTGGTTGTTTCCTGCTTGTCTCCCTGAGCGCTGTTTTCCCTCAGCTGTGGCTAATTGGGACCTGGCCACACCTGGTGTCAATCAGCCAGTTGCTATTTAAACCTGCCTTGCCATCCAGTCTGTGCTGGAGTATTGTCGATGTGATTGTCATCACTACCTGTCGTGCTAATACTCGTCAATGTCGTTATTTGCGGTAAGCTGTTCCTGTTGGCTGGTTCCTATAGCTATTTACAGTTTGCTGTCTCCTAGCTCCTTGTTTTGTGTTTTCCTTTTAGCCAGATCCTGTTAGCCGTTAGCTATTTCCAGTTTTTTTGTTTTCTAGTTCCTGTTTCCAGTTAGCCTGTTCCTAGTTCCTGTATTGTGTTGTTTTCTTTATTGTGGACATTTAATCATGTTTTCCTGTACCAATCCTGCCTTCTCTGCATCTTGGGGTTCGTCACCAACAACATGTGACAACACTAGGGTTGAACGGTATACAGGTACTAATAAAGTATTGAGGTACTAATCAATTGAAATTGGTATTATATCACCTTTGAAAAGTACCGGTACCGGTTCACTCGCTCCGAGAGGACCTCATCAACCGGGCAGCAGTCGTCAGTAGTTGGGGCAGAGTTTGCTCGCTCCAAAAGGACCCCATTCACCATGCAGCAGCCGTCGGTAGTGGTAGCAGAGTCTGCTCGCCCTGAAGAGTCAAGTCCATAGTGGCGTCATCTGGCCCATCCACAACAACAGCACCAAACCAGCCACTTGAGAAGAAGGATCGGACATTAACGATCCGCTCCATCTGGAAAACGAACTGTGTTGGCCTAGTGGGGGAGCAGCGCGAGCGGCTGTGACAAATACTGTTGGAGTTTGCCCTCAATAAAATTGAAGTGGGTTTCACCCGTCTGGTCGAACACCACATCGACACTGGGGATGCCCGGCCAGTCAAGGTGCACGCCCCTCACCTCCCCATGATCCAGCAGGAGGCGGCTGATAGAGATGTCCACACCATGCTCGATGCAGGGATCATAGAACCCTCTGACAGTCCGTGGGCGTCTGGCGTGGTCATAGTTCCAGGTAGGACAGCCTCAGATTACGGTTCTGCGTGGACTACAGGCCGTTGAATAAGGTGACAAGGAAGGATTGCTTCCCACTCCCATAGGTCGATGATACGTTAGACCTGGTGTCAGGGTCCCCTGACGCTTGACCTGCGCAGTGGAAACTGGCAGGTACCACTCACTCCTGAGTCGTGACCGAATGCGGCATTCTGCACCACTCAAGGCCACTGGCAGTTCAAAGTCATGAGGTTTGGGCTCTTCGACACTCCAGGCACATTTGAGCAACTGATGGACAAGGTAGTCGCTAACATCCCCAGGCAGAATTGCTTAGTCTACTTGGACAACGTCCTCATCCATGGATGGTCCTTTCACTCAACCCTTGATTCCTTAGTTCCCTGAAACTAAAACTACACCCAGAGAAATGCCACTTTATGCGGGGTGAGTTAGCGTTTCTGGGCAACAAAGTGAACAGGAGTGGCATGAACACCCTGGAGGACAAGATCAGCGCTCCAAAGGACCAGAAGCAGCTAAAAAGCTTCTCGGGACTTGCCTCATATTATCGGTGGTTCGTGAAGCGATTTTCCTGAAGTGCTGCACCATTGTACGTCCTCCTTCAGAACAATCAGTCCTTCATGTGGACGCCAGATGGTCAGGAGGCGTATTCCAGCCTCAAGAGAGTCCTCGTGAATGTTCCTGTACTCACCCTTTTAGACCCAGCTAAGCCTTTTATGCTGGATACTGATGCCAGCAATGTTGGTGTAGGAACGGTGCTGTCGCAGGTGGGCCCAAAAAGTGGACGACTGGTAGCCTGCTTCAGCCGCACCTTCAATAAGAGTGAGACCAGATGTGAACTGTTAGCTGTACGCCATTTCAAGTACTCATTGTGTGTGTGTCCTTCACCATCAGAACCCACCATGCAGCACTACAATGGCTACTGTTGTTCCGAGAACCAGAGGGTCAGGTGGCGTGATGGCTAGAGGAGCTGCCACTTCAGCGTGTGTCATCGGGCTGGGGCGCAATATGCCAATGCTGATGCTCTCTCTCGGCGGCTGTGTGTCTACAGCTGTAACTACTTCAACTGGCGAGATGCCAGAGAGAAGGAGCTGCGCGGAGACGAGACCGGTGGAGACCGTGGACGCTGCAGAATGGGCGGCCAAGCAGTAGGACAGCGATCTCATACCAGTGTGACAAAATCCATAGTGGTTGGAGACCACCCTGACAAAGCGTGATGGGACTGCTAGTCGGCACCAAGGGCCTGTGGAGTAAGTTTGCTGTGCCTGCGCATTAGGTACAACGTACGGCAGCGTGCGTGGAAGGAGCAGGTGGTGGTGCCGAGGACCCTGAGGGGTGCGGTGCTGAGGGCATGTCATGGGGGCACGGGCTCAGGACATTTTGGCAGCACAAAGACGCTCCGCCGGTTGCGCCAAGGGTTCTACTGAGGTCAACACCGGCGAGACGTGGATAACTTCTGTCGGCGCTGTGATGAGTACGCAGCCTACATAGGGACACCACACATGTACCGCTTCAGCAGCAGGGCGTTGGAGCACCCATGGAGAGAGTAGCTGTGGACATAATGGGTCTTTTCCCATAACAGACAAATGAAACAAGTTTGTGCTGTGCACGATTAATTATTTTACCAAGTTGGTGGAGGCATACACACTGCTGGACTAAGAAGCAGACAGAGTGACTGATGCTCTACTGGAGGGCATGTACAGCCACTTTGGGACTGCAGATATCCTCCACAGTGACCATGGCAGGAATTTTGAATCGTTTACGTTTTTGTTAGCTAAAGAATTGAGCATAGCTAAATGATTTTTTTAAAGCAGATTGGTGATTATATTTGACTTATATTATTTTCAAGGTTTTTTCTCCTTTATTGTCTCAAAAAGCTGGGATCCCGTTATGCAAAACCTACTTTTCTTACTTGTTGGTACCTGTTATTGTGTATTTGTAATCCTCATCAGTCCCGACAATTTTAAATCAAGGCATGGTGGAAATATTTGGTCACGTCAACAAATTCAATTTATGGGTGAGTTTATTGGCAAAACTATGAGTTTTGATTTATATCGCCCAGCCCTAAACTCGTGTTACTGACCATGCTAGCTCAGTTTAGGGACGTTCTCTGTGTTTAATTGAGCATTACAGTACACCTCATGATGGCATTGTGTTTATATGTATGAGTGCACATGTGTACGTTGTTTGGGTGTTAATAATGAAATTGTGATATTCAAGACATTTCATATTGCTACTAAATATTTTCTGTGCTACAAATTGTGTTCATTTAGTAGCACCGGTGCTAAAAGTGAAAAAGTTAAGCATACAGCCCTGGCTGCACCCCTGATCTGTTGATTTTGGGTTGGGAGAGCTGGACACCTGCGGAGTTGGCGTTTGGGTGACCACTAGTCAGTACAAAGAATCAACCGGGACTGGAGGAAGCCTGGAAGCTGCAGGATTGGTTGGAGATGGCACAGGCCTTCGCTCGAGAACAGTTGGAGAAGCCTGGTTTGAGGCAAAAGAGGAACCATGATGTGCGGAGCAAGGGGCAGCACTTCAAGCCTGATGAGCTGGTCTGGGTGTGCATGCCCAAAAATAAAAAAGGATGTTGCCCCAAGTTCGACAGTCATTGCGATGGTCTGTGTAGGGTGCTTGAGAGGGTGGGGGAAATAGTTTATAAAGTTGCCGTGTCGAAATCCAAAAGGTTGCCCTGCATAGAGACCAGAGGGGTGCCAAACTGGGAAGTTCCCCAGTTTGAAGTGGGCCCTGCCTTACCAGATGGCACGAGACAGTTAGTAGATTAAAGTTGCCCAGTTTCCAGCATTGTTGTCCCTGTTAAGCCGCTAGTGCCAACTGTTGACGAACCTGCGCCGGAACAGGACCGGCCACGGAGACAGAGGCGTAGACCGCCATGGTTCAAGGATTTTCTTGCTGACCCCTCGGGGCGAGAGACTTCATAAAAGGAAAGGCAGTGTAATATCTGGGATATTTGTGTATGTGTACTGTGCCTTCAAGGATGGTGCTGTTGTGTGAAGCGTGCGAGTGCAGAGGGTGAACAGAGTTTGCACGAGAGTGGCCGAAGAGTAGGAGAGTGTATCAGCTTGAGTTGTGGCTAACAGCAGCTGGTGTATGTTTGTGTATTTTTTGGGACTACTGACCATTTAACGCTTGTTAATAAAGTAAATAAGTGTGTATCCTCACCTGTGTCGCATTTTCTCCACTGCGGGCATTACAATACATATACACACACAAATGTATACATATTAAGGTTGTCCCGATACCAATAATTTGACAGCCCGGAAAGACGGCAACCGGGGCAGGGAGGGGTAGCATCCCAAGCTGCAGCTCCTGCAAGGGAGCACCCAAATAACGCTGCGAAAAACCCTGAAGACACATAAGATCAAGATAGGCTGCCTGAGGAAACCCGTGGTGCAACGCACAGGGCCAGTACCTTGTACGGCCCTGATGAGACGGAGGAGGACCCAGGCCCGGACATTCCCCACAGTGCCTGGAACCTCCAAGCACCACCGGCGCAACCCCGGGGCAGACCGTCGGAGGGGGGACGTGTGGCGTGGAGCGCTACCTGGACACAAGTCGAGGGACTGATCACCCTCGGGTGGGTCGCCCGGGAGAGGGTGTTTGATTAAGACCCGAAACACCCTATGACCCCGGGAGAATCACTGATGATGTGTCCAGGTTGCACCGTAAGGTGTATTATGAAACCGATCCAGTATGGCATCGCCATTGACTTCCAGGAAGAGGCTGGATGACAACCTCGAAAGAGTGGTGACAACTGGAGAGACAGTTGACAGCCCGGAAAGACGGCAACCGGGGCAGGGAGGGGTAGCATCCCAAGCTGCAGCTCCTGCAAGGGAGCACCCAAATAACGCTGCGAAAAACCCTGAAGACACATAAGATCAAGATAGGCTGCCTGAGGAAACCCGTGGTGCAACGCACAGGGCCAGTACCTTGTACGGCCCTGATGAGACGGAGGAGGACCCAGGCCCGGACATTCCCCACAGTGCCTGGAACCTCCAAGCACCACCGGCGCAACCCCGGGGCAGACCGTCGGAGGGGGGACGTGTGGCGTGGAGCGCTACCTGGACACAAGTCGAGGGACTGATCACCCTCGGGTGGGTCGCCCGGGAGAGGGTGTTTGATTAAGACCCGAAACACCCTAAGACCCCGGGAGAATCACTGATGATGTGTCCAGGTTGCACCGTAAGGTGTATTATGAAACCGATCCAGTATGGCATCGCCATTGACTTCCAGGAAGAGGCTGGATGACAACCTCGAAAGAGTGGTGACAACTGGAGAGACAGTTGACAGCCCGGAAAGACGGCAACCGGGGCAGGGAGGGGTAGCATCCCAAGCTGCAGCTCCTGCAAGGGAGCACCCAAATAACGCTGCGAAAAACCCTGAAGACACATAAGATCAAGATAGGCTGGCTGAGGAAACCCGTGGTGCAACGCACAGCGCCAGTACCTTGTACGGCCCTGATGAGACGGAGGAGGACCCAGGCCCGGACATTCCCCACAGTGCCTGGAACCTCCAAGCACCACCGGCGCAACCCCGGGGCAGACCGTCGGAGGGGGGACGTGTGGCGTGGAGCGCTACCTGGACACAAGTCGAGGGACAGATCACCCTCGGCTGGGTCGCCCGGGAGAGGGTGTTTGATTAAGACCCGAAACACCCTATGACCCCGGGAGAATCACTGATGATGTGTCCAGGTTGCACCGTAAGGTGTATTATGAAACCGGTACCGATACCAAAGTGTATATCGATACTTTTCAAAATAAAGGGAACTATAAAACATTTAAATATTGGCTTAATTTTAACATAAAATTCAAGAAAAATATGTTTCCTATTGCACTCAAAGAACAATTTTAGAAGGTAAAAATATAAATTAAAGGGCATTAAATACATTGTGCTTTTCTTGTTGCACTCAAAGAACAATTTACAATTTTCCATATTACATAAAGTATGCCATATTCAAGGATTAGATTAGCATATAATAAAAAGCTTTATTGAGATTAAATTAAATTACTCATGATTTATGGTTGCCACTCCTGGTCTGTGCTTTAAGAAAAATACAATTATTAGTAAGTACTAAAAACAAAACTATGGATAAATGTACACAGATAAGCCATGTAGCAGGTAAAACACAGTTTTGTTAAAGATAAAACACAAATTGTAGCAATTTGTTACCAAATTCAGACATTTTATTTGCACTAGTTAACGTTAGATGGGCGGTCCTAACTCTGCTAATATTTGGCACCAGCCGAGCAGCTGTGTGCGCGTCTACGTATCTACATAGTATGTCTCTACATATTATGTATCTACATTTTATGTCTCTACATGTTATGTATATACATGTGCACAGCAGAGGAGCTGGTTAATTTATGAGAGTAGCGTACAGTATGTGTGTCTGTGAGAATGGCAACGTGTTGTCTGAATGACGTCAGTGAGTGAGCGGGCGAGTAAAGAGAGAGAGAGAGTTAGCGCTGCACTGCGCAGTACAATGATGAACAGGTCCAGTTGTGTCCTGCAAAACTAATTATAAAGCAGCCAGACTGTCACAAATCGGCGGCCTCGTCATTCTGATCTGAAAGCTGAGCTTAGCAGACCCATTGGCGGGTAAAGTGAACGATTACCGACCCTGAAAGGAACGTCTGCCCTGTCCTCCTTGACCACAGTTATGCACCAGAGCAGAACAGCAGGACAGGTGTAACAACATTATTACCTGTCACTATTTAAACTCCTTGTGCAGATCTGAATGCTAATTATTTAAATGTTTACCTTAGTTTGAAGCAAAGGCGGTAATACTAATTGCCACATTTGGCGAGGCGTGTTTTAAAGCAACACTTGAAGCGTGGTGCTTCCTTGTTTAAAGCATCACCTTTACCGTTAGTTTTGAAGCCCAAATACCTCCATATTGTACTTCAACACCCTCTTTATTTAACCGTAGAATTGTTGTTTTTTGCGATTCTTCCTCTCCAAGATGTTATTGCTTGTATGCACTTTGTGTGTGTGTTTTGAAACACTCAACAAACATCATGCGCCTCAGCATTCAGATGAAATAACGGTAGTTTTCAAAGGCAGTATAGTACCGATTTCAATCAATTAGTATCACGGTACTTTATTAGTACCGGTATACCGAACAACCCTAATACATATACATACACACATACAGTACACACACACATATGCATATATATACATATACATATACACATATATATATATATATATATATATATATATATATATATATATATATATATATATATATATATATATAGATATACACACATATATACCTGTATATGTATGTAAATAAATATATATACATATATACAAGGGTTGTATAGTATAATAATTTGTATTTTTTTTTACAGAAATAACAGACATAACAACGTAACAAAACAAACAATGTAGCCTCATCAAACTTTCCGGTTTCATGACGGTATATTGCTGCAAACAACGGTGGAAAAATTCTGACTTTTATCAGGACTTTTTCTGTCGGATTGAATTAAGAATTTTGGCCTGACTTTATCATACAAGGGACAAACTCGTCTGTGCTTAAACAGGACGTTGAACAATCTACATAGAGTCAGCGAACAGCGATTGGAAACCCAGCCGCTAAGCTACAAGCTAACAGCTGATCAGTGACGAGCGCATACAGCTTACGCAAACAAACATCTATCCCAAGTCCGCGGTGTGGTGTCTTAAAGGAAATTCACAATGAATGACATTGAGCACATCAAAGCGTCACTAAGCTTTCTATCGGATTAAGTGACTGTGATCAGAACACAGCAGAAATTATCCTTGATCTTGTAAAGGAAGTGCAAGCGCTGCGAGTGATACTCGAAGAAAAACACAAGAGGATTGTACAGCTAGAGAACAGAGTGGGAGGTTTGGAACAGCATAGGAGAATGATGTGATCGTCACCAGGCTCTCGATAAGATGCAGGTCGTTTGCTGGCGCGGTTTCTGGTGACATCGGAGGGAACTCTGGGGTCCAGGAAGCCATCGCTAACACAACGAAGTAACAGGTAGCAGCCTTTTTGCGGTCCAGAGGGATTGAGCTGGACTGCAGTCATATCGAGGCTTGCTTGAAAAACGGTGAACAACGCTATTTGCAACACTGCCATCATCATCAGGTGCGACAATAGGAAACAGAAAACTGCTCTTCTGAAACAAGGACGGAAATTAAAAAGGATCTAAAGTCTACATTAATGTGCATCCCACAAAACAGAACTCTGAAATTGGAAGGAAAAAAAAGCCAGAGAGCTGAAGAAGCAAAAGAAAATCCAGAACACATGGACCAGCAACTGTAAAGTTTTCATTAAGCTCAATGGCACACCGGAGGAGGCTAAAGTGCTTCTGATCAAGAAGGTGGAGGAACGGAATAAGTACATGTGAATGCGGAAGATGAAAGGTAACAGGCAGATACACGCAGACAGGCAGACACGCAGAGACATTCAAAACTCACCAGGAGAGACTATATTGGCAACGCGTGTACAATATCAGCAGAAACTGGTCAAATTTGAATATACTGAGCACAATATGCATGATGTGGACTATGAAATAGACCTGGCCAATAACTTACTTTTGTCTATTAATAAATAATGTAACTATTACTTCTATTACAATTCGTGCTGACTTTCAATTGTAATGACGCCTTATTGATTGTGCACTTAAACTGTAGAAGTTTAAATGCAAACTTTAATATATTAAGGATTATTTACAGCAACTCAGACAACCATTTAATATATTGTCTTAACAGAAACATGAATTAATAAAAATAAAGAGTGGCATTTTGCGTTAGAAGGCTATGAATTGACAGAAAAATGAGTAGCACTATTTGTGGAAAATTCATTGAAATTCAAAATTGTGGATACCATGACAGCGGTTATTGATGATGTATTGGAGTATAAAACGACTGAGATTATTAAAGAAAAACAGCAGAATGTAACAGTAAGTAGTTTATACAGAACACTAGGTTCTAATCTTAAACAGTTTACAAACTGGATGGAGGAAACCTCTCAAAAGACACATAAACATGTTCATATGTGGGGACTACAATATAGATCTGCTTCATTCAGGAAATCACAAGCCAACTGAAGACTTCATAAATACAATGTACAGCATGGGGTTATTTATTCAAGAATTACAGTACATCACGCAGTGCTACGCTGATCGATAAATGTTCTAATGATGTAAAAAAACACAATCAAAGTGGAATACTGGTCACTGATATTTCAGATCATTTACCAGTTTTTACAGTTTATCACAAGAATTATAAAATTATACCTTCAGTTAAGCAAATTACATAGAGTATAGACAAATTAAAACAGGAAAAGCTGATTGCGATTAAAAACGTGTTACTTAGTCAAAACTGGGCAGATCTACATTGTAAATCAGATACAAACAGTGCATATAATGAATTTTTGAAATTGTTTTTGTTACTGTTTAGCCCACTAAGAGCAAAATAAAATCAAGGGGACTGGACACATCTTGTAAAAAGGAAAATACATTAGATAGAGAGTTTTTAGGAAAAAGAACAGAAGAAGCAGAAAATAAATAAAAAATGTATAAAAATACATTGATATTCTAACAAAGGCTAAGAAGGAGTATTATAAAGAATTTGTGGATTTTTTTTTAACATTACAAAGGAAGTCTGGAACATTCTGAATAGTATCATTAAAAAACAATCCCAACAAATGAATTACCTAAAGTGTTTCATAGAACATGATGTAGAAATGTATGACATGGATGCTGCTGCCTATAAATTCAAAGTTTTTTTTTTTTTGCTAACATAGGAACGGGGCTTGCAGGCAAAATCCCTGATTCTAAAATTATGTATGAGAGAGAGGATCTTCATTTAAAAAAATCCACATGACATGTTTTAAAACCAGTTGATGAACTGCAGATCATAATCATTCCAAACAAAAATGAAAATGGCTAAGGTCATTCCTGTATATAAAACTGTCAACACATTTCTTCACAAATTATAGACCTATTTAAATACTGCTACAATTTTTAAAAAATATTAGAAAAACTGTTCAATAATCGATTGGAAAACTTCAAAGAGAAACACAAATTAACTTCTGAATGCCAGTATGGATTTTGACCTAAAAGATCAACTTCACTAGCATTAATTAAAAAAAATTGCAATAGGAGTGAGTAGTCATCGATTTAAAAAGAAACATTTGACACTATTAATCATAACATTCTATTCAACGAATTAGAACGGTATGGCATCAGGGAAGTGGCGTAAGTTTTTGAAGTTAAATGATAGTTGCTCTTCAAGTGTTTATATTCCATATGGTGTTCCGCAGGGATCAGTTTTGGGTCCAAAGTTCTTCATTTATTATATTAGTGATCTGTGTCATGTTTTAAAATGCTCAAAGCATACTTGCCAACCTTGAGACCTCTGAATTTGGGAGATGGTTAAGGGGGGAGGAGTATATTTATAGCTAGAATTTACTGAAATTCAATATTTCTTATATATATATATATATAAATATATATATATATATATATATATATATATATATATATATATATATATATAGTACAGTACACAGTAATGAAAACACAGTTGTTCAAATAACTGTACTGTACTTGCTGCTTACTTTAAAAAAAATAACACTTACCTTTCACTATTCGAGTAGCCTTTGTTCTGCCATTTGAGTACTGGCGAGCGATCTCTGAATCCGGGAACATATCCTTCACGGATTTGTTGAAAATATCCGCAATTAGAACGGGATGTTTCTTGCAGCTATCAGCATAGCCATCTTTGTCTCGGCATATGTTACACCCTCGGGTCTCCAATTAGCAAGGTGGCCCATAATACTGGGTTGTGACCAGCCTTGTGCTTCTCTGACCGTTCATGAGTGACTATATCAATTTGGCCACCGTGTTATGGGTTATAGATAAACCTATGGATAACGGAGACATATATAATAGTCTCCTTTTCAGGTGAGAGAGAGCGCTAAAGGCAGTGCCTTTAAGGCACGCCCCCAATAGTTGTCCGGCTGGAAATTTTGGACATTACTACTTGCCGTAGTTTTGAAGCAATGCATGATGGGAATCCGGATGTTGTGTGTCAGTGTACTAACGTGCCGGCTGGAATAAACACACGCTGAGAAATAGCTCCGTTCCTGCCTACTTTATGGGTTATAGATAAACCTATGGATAACAGAGACATATATAATAGTCTCCTTTTCAGGTGAGAGAGGCAAAAGGCAGTGCCTTACGCCCCCAATAATGTTGCCCGGCTGGAAATCGGGAGAAATTCGGGAGAATGGTTGTTCCGGGAGATTTTCGGGAGAGGCACTGAAATTTGGGAGTCTCCCGGAAAATTGGGGAGGGTTGGCAAGTATGGCTCAAAGCAGGTCTTATCTGCAGATGATACAAATATTTATTTTTTTCTGGTAGTAACTTTAATAGACTTATTGATACAATCACTTTACAAATGAAGAAAATTGCAAACATGGTTCAAAAGGAACAAGTTGTCTCTAAATTTAGGTAAAACAAATGTAATTATGTTTAGAGATAAGAAGATAAACACACAAATAAAAATCATGATTGAAGGGATTTACATTGAGCTAGTTGAGCAAAGTAAAATTATCGTAGTAATAATTCATTTGAAATTATCAAGAAACTTTAGCGTGATCTTAAAAGCACGGCAACAGCGAGACGGAAAATTCCTCCAGCAACTTATTCATCCTTACTTAAGTTATTCTGCAGAAGTTTGGGGAAATAATTCTAAAACCCAACATACATCCCTTAACAATGCTACAAAAACCGCCGGTTAGAAATATGCATAATGCGGGGTTCAGGGAGCACACGGACAGCTTATTTTGAAGGTCAAAACGGTTAAAATGCCCTTATTTGAGCTTATCAAGTTTAAAGCAAGAAGTTATCAATTGCCTGCAAATATTCAAAGTTTATTCATAGAAAGAGATGTGGGGTACAAACTTTGAGAAACGGCAATATATAAACGCACTTTAGCACTTACCACAAGGAAAAGTTTTTGTGCCTCGGTCTGTGGGGTGAAGATATGGAACAGCCTGAGTGATGAGCTCAAACACTGTTTAAACATTGAGCATTTTAGGATATTGTACAAATCTAGTATTTTTGTTTGGTATAGTGAGGTCTAGGCTTATTTTGAATGTGAGTATGCATATACGTTATGATATATTGAGCAATTGTAAACACATTAATCTGAGCAAATCGAGTTATGTAAATCCAGATAATAAAATGTGTTTCAGAGGAAACTGGATGTTATTAGTTTAAGTTTAACGATGGAAAAGAGGGTGGATTTAAAAAATGTATACTTCTTCCCATTACTCTTTTGAGATATGCTTAGTTTCATTTTCTTTTTTTAATTTAATTTTCTTTTCTTAATTTTCTTTTTATGTGAAATAATATTGTTATTGAGCACAGGATAGTTCTCTGGAGATATGTGTGTATATGACGTACTACATGTATGATGTGGAACTGACTGTGACATACTCAATAAACTGAAACTAAAGTTTACCTTCCGGAAGACGTATCGATCCAAGATCATTTTAAATAGGAATCAATTGATTTTATTGATAGTAAAAAAAGGAGAACATTTGATTTAGGAACAACATACTTTATATGGAGTTTCACGTTTTTTTAAAATAAATATGTTAAATGTCTATTTTTCCTGTCTGTGATGTCATCAAAACAAAAATGGCAGATCGCTACAGTGTCTGAGAAAGGTCATAACATACGCAGACGCCACAAAACAATATCATTAATTACAACACATCAGCTTTGAGTTACAAAACGCTTGTAAAAGCCACAAAACATACACATGACACAGCACATTAATTTGAAGCCGCAACGCAACATTAAGACACAAAAGATGCGACCGCTACACCCCGGAAGTCACAGCGGAGTATGTTAGGTGACTTGCAGAACACAACAACATGAAGTGTGGCACACAACACACAACTGGTATCCAAGGAGAAGTCATTTCATCAGAAAGACATAAGTAGAAGAGATGGATGAAGGAGGCTATGGAAATTACGGAGCGAGGGGCAGGTAAATCTACTTTAAACATGTTGGTTACTGTACTTTTATTGAAAAATGCTTGAATGTTGATAATGTGAGCAGAAAATGTTTCCTATTGTTGATTCAACTAAAGTGTTGGTTTCACTTTATTCATATAAAATGCAAATGCAATTGCCATTACCGTATTTCCTTGAATTGGCGCAGGGAATATAGTATTCGCACGTCTAGAATTACTGCCGGGTCAAACTCGTTTCTCAAAATAATTAACGCTTGCTTGGCCTTATCGCCGGTTCATTATTAACGCCGGATCAAATTCGTTTCGCAAAATATTAATTTTATTATCGCATGTCTATAATTTTCGCCAGGTCAAACTCGCTTCGCAAAATATTTAGCATATGTCTAGAACTTCCGCCGGGTCAAATTCGTTACGTCACGAGTGACGCTTTACCTGTCCTCATTTTCAAAATGGAGGAAGCTGATATTAGTAGTTTGCAATCGCACAAAGGAAAAAAGATAAAGAGTTATTCACTAGGATTTAAGGTCCAAGCTATTGAATACCGGTACGGTATGCTAAAAAGAACAGTAAGCAGCTATGTTTTATGAATATACCGTATCTGCGTGTGTCAAATACGGTATGAGTCATTAAATGACTCCCGCCTCCTGGTGGTAGAGGGCGCTAGTGATCCTTCTTGCGACTTCCGGTACTACAGAAGAAGTGACAACACGCAGCAACAGATCGTCTTTTTTTTCCTCTTGCCTGAACTTTTAACATGGAGAATTACATACCGGTATCTAAAATAAAACAGTTTTCTAAACTGGACTTTCAATCGAAGCAGGAGGTAATAATTAAAGGAATATCTCCATCGAGACAGAGAGACTTTTAAAACTGAAGAAAGAAAATAAGGAAGACTTCTATAAACAAGTTATCGATGCTTTTGGTCAGAAGGAGCTGCAAATGGACTCCATTTATAAGTACAGGTAAGACCATAATAAAGTTTTTTTTATTAAATGTGCTTTTCATGATGGTATGCTTACATCACACTCAAAGCGCACGCCTAAATTTACCGCATTCCTTTTGGTAAACGCTGGAGTGAGAAGATGTTTTAAAATAATTTGCGCATGCACGGCCATCCCGCAGGCTTCCGGTAAACGCCAGAGTGACAGGAGGTTTTAAATGAATTAGCGCCCCTGCGGCTATTCAAGGAAATACGGTAATTGTTGTTTACCTGCTTGTTTGTATCCATCATTTACACATATAATATATATATACATATATGTATATATAAATATATATATATATATATATATATATATATATATATATATATATATATATATATATATATATACATACATATACATACATATGTATACACACACATATATATATATATATATATATATATATATATATATATATATATATATATATATATATATATATATATACATACATATGTATATATATATATATATATATATATATATATATATATATATATATACATATATACATATACATATGTATATATTATACATATATAAGTATATATATGTATATATATATATATATATATATATATATATATATATATATATATATATATATATATATATATATATATATATATATACACATATATATGTATAATATATACATATATATATGTATATATGTATATATATATATATATATATATATATATATATATATATATATATATATATATATATATATATACATATATATATATATATATATATATATATATATATATATATATATATATATATATATATATATATATATATATATATACATACATATGTGTATATATGTATACACATATGCAGGGTTTCCCGCAGTGCTTTGTTGCTAAGGCGGCCGCCTTAACAACAAAGAGCCACCGCCTAAACTTAAGTCTTAACAAGCTGCTCAGCTTAGTCCTGCCTCTGCCTCTGTCAGGACGTCTCTGCAGCACCAGCATTGTCCCACCCACAGAACCATCTGATTGGTTACACGCAGAGCGGTAACAGCCAATCAGCAGTGCGTACTCAGAGCGCATGTAGTCAGTGCTCAGGCAGGCAGAGAGGAGAGACGGTGGGTTGAGCAGAAAGGTGTTTAGCAGGTGAGCATAATGCAGCGGACTCTCCCAAAATGATAATAAACACTTTTAAGTCAACTACTAGTAACATCACTATGAGCCCGTTGACGTTCTAGAAACATAAGCGGCAGCTCAGCTCGCTCGCAGTCCTTGAGGTGAAGGCTAATTAGCTTTTAGCGTAACGTTAGCTCACTGTGCGGAGTGTGTGCGTGCGTGCGTGCGTGCGTGCGTGCGTGCGTGCGTGCGTGCGTGCATGTGTCACGGACAGCAAAGCCCTGTCTGTCTGAGAGAAAGACAAGCATTATTGACCTACAGTTAATAACTAAGTTATTTCACTTTACCTTTTTCTGTGTTGATTGAGCTGTGTTGAAGCAGCAAAAAAGGACATTATGTTAAATGAAGAGTTTCCTGAAGCTGTCTCTGATAGTTGATATAATAATGTAACTGCATCATAAAGCCTACATGAACTCCATGGTGTTCAGGGATAAATAGTCTCTCCTATTGCTATTGTACTATTTTTTCAGCTATAGTTACATTAATCATTAGTAATGTAGCAGCTTAGTTTTGAATGGCAGGGTCCCTGGTATCACATGTTGATAAAAAATATAACATTTACATAATAAAAATTAACTATGGGCCTTCCCAATGCTGTAATAAATTAAGCATGATGAGTTAAACATATTTCAGCATGTGGCCCCACTTGTAACTATTTTTTTCAAACGCTTATTGCAAACGCTTACTTACAGTAAGTCCTTAATTTGACTTTGTAAGTCATTATTTTGACTTAGTAAATTATTATTTGGTCATTATTTTGACTTAGTAAATTACTAAGTTATAATAATGACGTACTTAGTATCTCAGGTAACTAGGACTGTTTTGTTTTTACTTTACGGAAAAAATATTGAGATATATATCG
Organism: Entelurus aequoreus; assembly: GCF_033978785.1. Taxonomy (NCBI): domain Eukaryota; kingdom Metazoa; phylum Chordata; class Actinopteri; order Syngnathiformes; family Syngnathidae; genus Entelurus; species Entelurus aequoreus. Next base: position 47,897,469 of record NC_084739.1, on the reverse strand, counting down.
CATATTGCCATTTAGCAAATGGAGCGGATAACACAACCACAAGTTGTAGGCTTCTTCATGCGACGAAGCCGGCCTACTTCACCGCAGTCTGTAGTCTATTGCTGCCCCCCCAAGCTGTGGTGGCAGCGACGTGATGGCGACAGGGCGAGTTACACCGAGTTTACCAAAAGACATTGCCTGTAACACGGCGTATAGTACACTAGCCTACTGAAGAAGTCGTTGAGTACGATCGTCATCCCCTTTCTTCTCCTGCGCCCAGCCTTCCGAGGCCCGTCTGTGGTTACGCTTCCTTGCGGCAGCAGTTTCCTTTTTTGATGGCCTTCAACTTTGGGGCTGCGTTGTGTGCAATTTGTTCTTTCTTCTAAATAACGCGCTAAATGGCTGATGTGAGTGCGTTTGGTTTTAGTGTAAACAATTTAATTGGTCTGATGTGATGAGGCTAGTGGCATGTGAAATTTGTGAACTTAACAATCCATAAATTAGCTTCAGCTTTGTATAAAGCACAGGGTTTGAAGTGCTTTTCATGTTGTCCTCGTCAGTTCCAGATCCAAAATGGCTAATAAAGTGTCCAAACTTGTCAGATTATATCTTCAGCCATCTACTTTTCAGGTGAGAGGCATGATTTCTGATCGACAATGAACTTACAGGGAGCAGGGAAACGAGGAAGCAGCTGATAGCTAAGCACCTCTTGCAGATCGGCGCTTCTATGTTTATATCTTCAACTTCATCATTAGTTATTAAGCCAAAATGCGTCCATTCTCCCTTTTCTATCTCTACACTGTTTCTTGTAAGTGCTTCGTGTGTGTGCGTTGCCTAATATGCACGTCTGCTAGTTTTACTAGCAATATCACGTTGTGACGACTATGCGTAAAAATAAGTACCGATATTTTTTAGAAGCAGTGTAGTACTATTTTTAATAAATTTTTGCCGCAGTACTTTATATATGTATTATGTATATAGTACAACCCTACATGCTGTCATTGATTGGGTTAGCCTGCAGCAAACTGTTCTTATGCTGTTGTCATTCGATGGAATGTATTGTAACATTTCAAGGAATAGAGGCTCAGACAGATTCACAGTTTGTCTTTGCAACATTGCAATGCAACATTCTAGTACTAGTACAACGAGCTCAAAATATCTAAATCACTTTAAAAATGCATTAAAAAAAGCGCCAACACTACTTTATTTACGTTCAGCAACCTGTATAATAAGCAAGCTGTAGCGACATTGTTATTGTAAGAGCGAACACTGAGGAACTCTTTCTAGCGTAGTAACACATCGACGTGCTACACTATTAGCCGTAAAAGCAAACTAAGGCAAGAGATAAGCTAGCTCCTATGTCAACACGAAACATGTTTGAGTTTGTAATGCACAACACTGCGATATGACACCAATCTGTACTGACTGAAAAACTTTAACAATCATATTACAGTATTTTTAAAGTATTAGCCCACATTACATGTTTTGTTTGTACACTGCTGAGTTAGCCAGAGAGCGTATGCAGTGTAGTGTAATAACACGCATGACATGCTGCAGTTATCATGGTCCATATATAGTGGCTCACTTGATGGACAGTTGTTCGTCTGGTCCAGCTGGCTGGGGACGTTTCCTGTTGATTTTGGGAAAGCAATCCATTTATGTCGAAATAGCTTGGTTCCAATTTCCACAGTTATAGCGTTGCCGCTTTCACCTCACTCTATCGGCTTCCGTCTGCTCCAACGTCTCACCCTCTTCTTCGTACTTGCTTCTATAATCAGTAGTTCATCCTCAGTATATTTAGCTTCAAAAGTATAAGTGTTGAGGTTGCCCTCCAGTGGGTCCTCCAGACCACCAAGCATCAACATGGGAGCCCGGGTTTCAGGACGTAATACTTGTTTATTTCCAGCGTTTTCCATTCTGTTTGCTTTTCAGCACAAAGTCTGTGTTGCTCGCGCTCTCGCTCCAGCTCCAACTGCCTCTCTCCTTCCGGCTGCTGCTTATACAGAGCGACAGGTGATTAGATAACAAGGCCCACCTGGGCCATCCACGCACCTGTCACTGATTTTGAGGCCGGTCCTGGCACACCCTGTTCCACTGCAGGCCCTCAGGCCACGCCCCCCTCCACAATAAGGTTGTGAATCCTCATTTGTCCAAAATAATCATCTTCGTTGTCTGTTACAAAGTCTGCCATGTTGAAAACACACACGCATGTTTGATTCCCGAAATAGGAACAAACCATTGTTGCCAGAAGTCGGACGTGTGCTGCTATGGAAACAGAAATCAATTCGCGGAAGGAATCAGTCCTGTTAATGGTTAAAAATGTCAAAAACATGGTAAATATTGAACATCTTACATATTGTTATCAATGTGTCTGTTATTACATTATATATAAACTTGCAGTGTGTTTATAAAACGTTGATGGATGGTTTTGAAGTTGTTTTAGAGGGCTTTGAACGGTGACTCCCATGAGCCACATCTTTCAAGCTTTTTTTATCATATTTAAAATCTTTAAAAAAAAAAAAACACATGTAAATAAAAAAATATATAGAATACAATTCTGGTTGGGCTTAACTGGGACTATACATTTTTCTGACGGGGCTATAGCCTCCCCGCCCCGAGGTAGTGCCGTCCCTGATGACAGAGCATTATCGTTCGTTGGGTTCAACTTTGCACATTATGTTGTGTGGACTACAAACCTTCGTACATAAATTAAACATGGCGGACTCACGTAACACACTTTGGGTAAATATGTACCATATATGGATAATAAGTGGGTAAAATTCCAAAATAATTGTTTGGAGGAAGTATGAAGGAAGGCAAGATTGTTTTTTAAATATCACTACAATGCCTCCATGCTTGGATTCAACATTTTCAGCACTTATGCAGATCCCAAATACACAACAGCGGGTACCAATTGGTAAGAGAAGTTGGTTTTGCATAATAGGGCGACTTTAAAATGCTGGGAGAAGGTAATTTTTTTAGTAGTTGGATTCCAAAAATACACCCTATATTCAGTAGTTTCTCTTCACATAGAGTACAATGTTTTAGGTATTTTTTAAAAAAATGTTGATGATTATAACATGTAGCTCATGATACCCCAAATGTAGTATCTTTTAAAATTTTAAACAATGTCAACAAGTTAAGATATGCAAACTACTAGTTTGCATTCTAAACAGCAAATTAACTGCAAAACCCCCCTAAGCCTTGAATTAAAATTAAAGTGCCACTGATAGTCACACACACACGCACACACACACACACACACACTAGGTGTGGTGAAATTACCCTCTGCATTTGACCCATCCCCTTGTTACACACCCTGGGAGGTGAGGGGAGCAGTGAGCATCGGGAATCATTTTGGTGATTTAACCCCCAATTCCAACCCTTGATGCTGGGTGCCAAGCAGGGAGGTAATGGGTCCCATTTTATAGTCTTTGGTATGACTCTGGTTTGAATTTACAACCTACTGATCTCAGGGCGGAAACTCTAACCGCAAGGCCACTGAGCAGTTGATCTTAGTCTGATTTTAACTCCTGAACTCAAATAACTTTCACACCATGTTCAAAGTTAATAATATGCACCACCTAATGACACAGCTAGTTAATGTTAAATAACAGCCAGACTCACCGTGTTGGTGCCGAGTTTTTGTTTGATACGGTTCCATTGTTTTCATTCATGTTAGCAAATTAAGAGCACTTTTGCTGATAGTCAAATGGTGCCGTTCCAAAAGCAATTGAGACCTGATAGGTGTCAAATATCAGATGAAAAACTGAAGGATAAATAGTGCTGGGCGTCTCGATCTATTTACCGATAGTATGGTGGGTATTGGTATTGGATCAATACTAGTGTGATTAAATTAAAATTTCTGTTGTCGTTTTTATTTTGTACGTCCAGCAAATTATTAGATTTTTCAGAGCCGTGCTTTTATTGCAATAGGTCACGGTGATGCATATGGCATGTGTGTATTTCAGCTCCTGCATATATGGTTCTCTGTGCGTGTGTGTGTGTGTGTGTATTGAGTGGTCTTGCAGCCATGGCCTTATGACAGATCAGGGCATTCAGGCCAGTGACATTCCTACTGAGCCCTAGATGCATCATGGGGCAGCGGTGTGAAAAATGCTAGTCGGCCTGATCCACTCAATTGTAGATGAATGGAGCACTAGGTGCACTCACCCATAGATGAATGGAGCAATTTGTCTTGTCGCGGAGGTCGACCGAGAGGTTACAGTATCCGGTGTATATACAGTACCTGTGTTTGCTGACTCTGAAAATAAGACAGTACAACACACATCCACAACTGAGATTAATAAAAATTCAACACAGAACAAATCAGATGCTCCTGTGTAGTAGAATACAAGTACAGTATAATGTCAGAGGTACAAACCCATTCTTACAGTCTTAATCCCATTCGACACTAAGGCTATGTTCACACTACAAAGTGGGATGTCCAATTCTGATTTTTTTTGTGTGTCAAATCCAATCTATTTATTCAATCGTTCACATTACAAAAAAATGCAATGTCAAATGTGAACGCTGACCCGCATGCGGACATGACATCACACGTGCCGCAGTGTTTACAGAAGTAAACCAGGCTCCTAATCTCGTCGGTCTCAGTCCTGGCGCATTTCATGGATTTGGTGCAATCAAAATCAACATACCGTATTTTCCGGACCATAGGGCGCACCGGATTATAAAGCGCACTGCCGATGAGCAGGTCTATTCAGGTCTATTTTCATACAAAAGGCACACCGGATTATCAGATGCGTTAAAGGGGTCACATTATGATTTTTTTCTAAATGTAAAACATTTTCTTGTGGTCTACATAACATGTAATGGTGGTTCTTTGGTCAAAATGTTGTATAGATGAGGTTATACAGACCTTTTTCAAGTCTCTTTCTGACAGTCGCTTCAGGATGCGCCTTATTAACGTGGCTCACCTTTGATAGCGTCTTCTCCCTATCATCTTTGTTGTAGCGGTGTAGCGTTCAAGGACGGGAGTCGAAGAAGTGTCAAAAGATAGAGCTAACTGTTTTAATGACATTCAGACTTTACTTAAATCAATAACAGAGCAGCAATTTCTCATCCATGGCTCAATAGTGCAACAACAACGCTGGAAATGTGTCCCTTGAAAAAACATCCAGCCGGAACTCTCTAATAACTAAAGTTCTGTGGGTGAATTATGTAAACCCACTACACTGGAAGTTTTTAGCAATTTCATAGCGAGTCTACTGACAGATATAAGTTACAACTTTGCACTACATTATATTAGATATGGCAACAGCGGAGGATGAACGTCCCATAACAAGAAGATAGAGAAAAACAAAAAGCTTATCGACTACAGTCGACTACAAAGGTTAAAAGTTCAAGTTAAAGTACCAATGATTGTGCAGACACGCGCACATTTTCAGGACTTATGGAGATCTCAAATGCACATCAGCTGGAACCACAAGGTAAGAACAGTTGGTTTTGCATAACATTGCAAAACGAAACGTTAGATAATATGTCTGCTAATGGGTGCCATTTTGCAGTCCTTATACACACGGCATAATAATACTCGTATGTCTGACCACGGTAGCTGTAATGCGTCGACAATCCATCAAGCGGTGTGGCTTCATAGCTTACCAAAGTCGTACTAAAACATTTTGACAGATTTTTGAGCGCCATGTGTAATGTTCTATATTTTCAATGGAACATTTAAAGTTATTGCAGTCCACACGTATCTCTTATGTGTGACTGCTATCTACTGGTCACACTTATCATTACACCATATGGTTAAAGTTGGTAAACACAACCAGAATTATTCCAAACATTAGGCGCACCGGGTTATAATGTGCACTGTCGATATTTGAGAAAATTATTAGATTTTAAGTGCGCCTTATAGTCCAAAAAATACAGTATGGTGAATGCAATTTTTGCAGATGGAAGTTTATGAAGGAAGAGGGCAAATATTTTGGCTCGCAGTTTGTGAGGTCTAGTTTTGACGTCTGCTCCAAAGAGCGTGTGGGCGAGTAGTCGGAGACAGGAGTGGTGGGACATTAACCTGAGTTCTTAAAACATATTATTTTCGCCTGTTTTCTGCTCTTTTGTTATCCATTCATTTTCTAACCTTCTATTTTGGCAAAGAATCATGATGCTTATCGCTTTTTGATGGCTTATTGGTCGGATAAAGGCGTCTTGAGTGTTCACACTGCAGTCGCATCGCATATATATTCGATTTATCTGTCAGGACGAGGACTGTGGCGGGGTGTTTGTTTTCCCGAGATGCAAGAATAGTTGGATCGGACATGGCTTGGAGGTAAATACATGATTTATTTTAAACATTAACAAAAGGAACAAACAAAAGGCGCGCACAAGGCGGAGGTACAAACTTGACTATGAAACAAAAACTTACACTTAACGTAGACTACTAACGTAGAAGGACATGAAACAAAAGAACTGCTAAACGTGACATGAATAAACAAAAACTTACTTGGAACAAGCATGGAAATGATCATGGAACAATGGCATGGAATGAATGCATGAGTGACAAGGGTAACAGCAGATAATGTCGCCAGGCCGACCAACAGAAAAAGACAGGCTTAAATAACAGTGACATGATTGGTGACAGGTGTGTGAGTCCAAACATGGAGCAGATGAAACTAATGGGTAACCATGGAAACAAAACAAGGGAGTGAAAAGGCAGAAACCAAACAGGACATAACTAAAACAAACCATGATCAAAAGACATGACAATATCCACATATGAAAGAGGCTTAGGTTGAATTTCAAAAATTTGGAATTGCTCTGTTCACATTGAAATTTAAAATCAGAGACAGGTCACTTACGGGCAAAAAAATCAGAATTGACCTGCAGTGTGAACAAGGATGAATGCTGTTTTTACTACAGTATAAACATATGTTGTGTATAGTTTGTTTTTGTCTTCAACTGACATGTTTTGAAATCAATGGAAATTTGAGACTGCATTTTTTCAAAATCAGATTTTTTTTTAGCTGACTACAAGTTAAAAAAGTATAAAAGACATAATAAAATATATGGTCTCCACACGTATAACATTTATCTTTTTTATGTGAAAATAAAATAAAGTCATGTAATGTATACATCGACATATATAGTGTAATATATTTTGGGGGTTTCTAATCTTTTTATGGCTGTTCAGTCGAGGAGGCACAGACGTCAGCCTGGATCTACGTGAGCTTTATTTTTTAATTCACATGGAAGCAAATACACCACAGCATCAATTCTGGTCTTTCAACAATCGCTATTTCTTCGGAATCAAAATATATATTCATGTATCACATATAGCCTATTATTTGCACACTATTGATTAGTGTTGTACCGAAAATTCGGATGTTGAAAATAAACTTTGCTCAACGAAACCTGATGTTGTGATGAAGTATCCACTTCTGCTGCCGGGCTGCATCTTTCCCTGAACACACAAATGATCATGCTCGCCCAAAGCTGGCCAAAAAGTCACATAAGAGTAGCATTCCGGTCGCATTTCATTTAGACTGAGGTCACATTTGAAAAGATCAGAGCCCAATCGCATTTGGACTACCGCCTGATATAGCCAAAATCTGATGCAAAATGATCAGATTTGAAGCACTTTGGAATCCTATCTGTGTCTCTTAAGGGCAAAAAATCTTGGTGTGCAATGTAAACGTAGCCTAGAGTGAACTGAAATGTTCTTACCTAGAGGTTTAGACCCATGCAACAAAACTTTACCTTATACCAGTGCTAGTCAATTATTTTCTGTTACGCCCCCTCAAAGAAGAAAACATTTTACGATTATAAATAGTATAATTTGTCCAAAAAATTTTTAGAAATACACCTCTGCGTAACATTGTTTCCTTAACATTAAAGAAAATGTTGTTCATAAAATGTTCATATATTCCCAATAAGGTGAAGAATGTCTCATAATCCTCACGAAGCAAAGGGGTGGGGGGCGGCGGCACCACATGCTAGCATGAATGTTAGCTACATCCACAACGAGCAGAGGAGAATGCTACGCTGGCAAAGTTGACTGATTCAGTGTTGTCAACAAAAGTGGTACAGTTAAACATATGCTTTTGCTAAATGGACAGCGACCGCATACAGGACATCTAAAACCTATAAAGACCAAGTCCTGCAAGGAGATGTCATTCATATGACCACAGCTGATCTGTCATACAATACCTTGGAGAGGCACAATTACAACATGAATAAACCAACTGCACTACACAAACAAGAGCATCAACTTCCAACTACAGACTGAATGTAAATGTATTTTGCTTCCTAGAGAACGTTGGGCATTGGTAAGTAATCACAACGAGCTGAGGTCGCATTGTTCCAAAAAAAGAGATCACCATTGTCATCTGAAAAAGGTACACAAGCTTGTTCACCTTTTTCAGACTGCTCAGTGGCCTTAAGAGTGTCCGCCCTGAGATCGGTAGGTCGTGACTTCAAACCCCGGCCGAGTCATACTAAAGACTATAAAAACCGGACCCATTACCTGCCTGCTTGGCACTCAGTATCAAGAGTTGGAATTGGGGGTTAAATCACCAAAATGATTCCTGAGCGCTGCTGCTCACTGCTCCCCTCACCTCCCAGGGGGTGGAACAAGGGGATGGGTCAAATGCAGAGGGTAATTTCACCACACCTAGTGTGTGTGTGACTATCCGTGGTACTTTAACTTATAACTTGTTAAAGTTAAAAGTTGGGTAGAGGGAAGTCTGGGCTTCTCTGCTTAGGCTGCTGCCCCCGCGACCCGACCTCGGATAAGCACATACTAGCCAACCCTCCCGAATTTTCTGGGAGACTCCCGAATTTCAGTGCCTCTCCCGAAAATCTCCCGGGACAACCATTCTCCCGAAAATCGGACAACTATATTTGGTGCGTGCCTTAAAGGCACTGCCTTTAGCGTTGTCTCTCAACTGAAAAGGAGACTATTATATATGTCTCCGTTATCCATAGGTTTATCTATAACCCATAAAATAGGAGGGCACGGAACTATTTCTCAGCATGTGTTTATTCCAGCCGGCATGTTAATACACTGACACACAACATCCGGATTCCCATCATGCATTGCTTCAAAACTACGGCAATTTCCAGCCGGACAAACAATATTGGGGGCGTGCCTTAAAGGCGCTGCGTTTAGCGTCCTCTCACCTGAAAAGGAGACTATTATATATGTCTCCGTTATCCATAAGTTTATCTATAACCCATAACACGGTGCCCGAATGGATATAGTCACTCATGAACGGTCAGAGACGCACAAGTCAGCGGCAACGCAGTATTATGGGCCACCTTGCAAGCAACATCCCGTTCTCATTTGCGGATGTTTTCAACAAATCCGTGAAGGATATGTTCCCGGATTCAGAGATCGCTCGCCAGTACTCAAATGGCAGAACAAAAGCTACTCAAATAGTGAAAAGTAAGTGTTTTTTTTTTTTTAAGTAAGCAGCAAGTACTGTACAGTTAGTAGAACAACTGTGTTTTCATTACTGTTTACTGTACTATATATATATATATATATATATATATATATATATATATATATATATATATATATATATATATGAAATACTTTAATTTCAGTGAATTCTAGCTATAAATATACTCCATATACTCCTCCCCCTTAACCCCCCCCCGACCCCGCCCACCCACCCAATCTCCCGAATTCGGAGGTCTCAAGGTTGGCAAGTATGGATAAGCAGAAGAAAATGGATGGATGGATTTAACATACAAAACAAAAATGTATAAACTAATTGGTGCTGATTTTTTTGTTCGAAATGGAGAAGTCAGGTTTCATCATCATCATCATTTATTTTTATTCGTTTCATGAAAATGATATATACAAGCCATATACAGTTGACACTTTCATTGTTTTTTTGTTTCTTATACATTTCCATCATCAGAAAGGAGCAGATGGAAGAATACTATTCTTATATTTATCCGCCGCCTTTTTAACACAAATTATTTTAGATGACTTTATCACTGTTCCCTCCACCAACACCCAAACTCCAAAATACTTAAAATTTTCATTTAAGCATTTTCAAAATGACACGTCCAATCAAAATGGTGACAATGAGCACATTTTACAGTGCACAGTTTTTCAAAGCATGATACGGATACGGGATGTTTCCTAGGGTCAAATATGCCCAACCCCCCTATTTGAGAAGGACTATTTGAGACACGAGTAATCCATGCGTTTAAGTGTCAAGATATGTGTCAAATATTAGAGGCTCAAGGAATACTGATTACTAAATAAATTACTATAAAAAGACAAGAGACTTGATGACATATGACTACAACAGCAGACCTTAAGAAGTTGCATGAAAATACCTACGAAATAAATATAAGTGAGCAATAAACAAGACAATACACTGAGCAAGAAAACAGATATTGGCACGCTGCTTTATTTGAGAGTTGGCAAGATAGACATAGGACAGATATAGAAATAGAGAGAGAAACCATGGAAAAGGCCTGTGCTACATTAAATGATTACAAAACACACTCACTTTTCACCTGGCAACAGAACTGAACAAGACAAACTGGTAGGTGCCCAACATAGGAAATGGCAAAACTCCTTCTAGCTAAAATAGCTTCTGAACAAAATAAGTCATCACAAACCATTTTACACAGTACTGTTGTGATAGTCACACTTCGGCAAATAAACCCTGATATGGCTTCCTAGTTATTTATACTGGAGAGTCTGTAGGCAAGATGGTCTTAGCTGCATTAGATAGTGTTGGGGAAGTTACTTCCAAACTGTAATTAGGGCAATATCAGTTGTGCTGAACTGCGCTTTTATTTGGTTTGGTTTGCGGTCATTGTTTTTATAATCTATTTGCACTACATTGATCATGGATTTATTTAAATATTTATTATATATTCTTTAAAATCTATACCTATTAATTAGGGTTGTACGGTATACCAGTATTAGTATAGTACCGCAATACTGATTAATCATATTCGGTACTATACCGCCTATAAAAAGTACCGGTCAACAACCAGAAAGTAAGCAGATATTAACAGTAAATGAACAAGTAGATTAAAGGCCTACTGAAACCCACTACTACCGACCACGCAGTCTGATAGTTTATATATCAATGATGAAATCTTAACATTGCAACACATGCCAATACGGCCGGGTTAACTTATAAAGTGCAATTTTAAATTTCCCGCTAAACTTCCGGTTGAAAATGTCTATGTATGATGACGTATGCGTGTGACGTCAATCGTTGAAACGGGAAGTATGCGGACACATTGAATCCTATACAAAAAAAATTGTTTTCATCTCAAAATTCCACAGTATTCTGGACATCTGTGTTGGTGTATCTTTTGCAATTTGTTTAATGAACAATGGAGACTGCAAAGAAGAAAGTTGTAGGTGGGATCGGTGTATTAGCGGCGGACTACAGCAACACAACCAGGAGGACTGAGAGGTGGATAGCAGACGTGCTAGCCGCCGAACTCACTTTAACTTCCTCCGTCTCCGAGCCGCCGAACGCATCTGTGATCGGGTGAAGTCCTTCGTCGCACCGTCGATCGCTTGAACGCAGGTGAGCACGGGTGTTGATGAGCAGATGAGGGCTGGCTGGCGTAGGTGGATAGCTAATGTTTTTAGCATAGCTCTGTGAGGTCCGGTTGCTAAGTTAGCTTCAATTGCGTCATTAGCATTAGCATTGTTAACCTTCGCCAGGCTGGAAAGCATTAACCGTGTAGTTATAGGTCCATGGTTTAATAGTATTGTTGATTTTCTGTCTATCCTTCCAGTCAGGGGTTTATTTCTTTTGTTTCTATATGCAGTTAAGCACGATGCTATCACGTTAGCTCCGTAACTAAAGTGTTTCGCCGATGTATTGTCGTGGAGATAAAAGTCATTGTGAATGTCCATTTCACGTTCTCGACTCTCATTTTCAAGAGGATATAGTATCTGAGGTGGTTTAAAATACACATCCGTGATCCACAATAGAAAAAGGAGAGAGCCAGCTTGTACCTAACTTACGGTCAGAGCGAAAAAAGATACGTCCTGCACTGCATTCTAGTCCTTCACTCTAACGTACCTCATCCACGAATCTTTCATCCTCGCTCAAATTAATGGGGTAATCGTCGCTTTCTCAGTCCGGATCGCTCTAGCTGCATTGAAAACAATGGGGAAATGTGAGGAGCCTTTCAAATGTTGACGTCACGCTACTTCCGGTACAGGCAAGTCTTTTTTTATCAGCGACCAAAAGTTGCAACTTTATCGTTGATGTTCTCTACTAAATCCTTTCAGCAAAAATATGGCAATATCACGAAATGATCAAGTATGACATATAGAATGGATCTGCTATCCCTGTTTAAATAAAACAAATTCATTTCAGTAGGCCTTTAATAATTAATTTATATACCACTTGTCCTTAATAATTTTGACAAAATAATAGAATGATAAATGACACAATATGTTACTGCATACGTCAGCAGACTAAATTAGGAGCCTGTGTTTGCTTACTTACTACTAAAAGACAAGTTGTTATGTACAAACCCCGTTTCCATATGAGTTGGGAAATTGTGTTAGATGTAAATATAAACGGAATACAATGATTTGCAAATCATTTTCAACCCATATTCAGTTGAATATGCTACAACGACAACATATTTGATGTTCAAACTCATAAACATTTTTTTTTGTTGCAAATAGTCATTAACTTTAGAATTTGATGCCAGCAACACGTGACAAAGTAGTTGGGAAAGGTGGCAATGAATATTGATAAAGTTGAGGAATGCTCATCAAACATTTATTTGGAACATCCCACAGGTGAACAGGCAAATTGGGAACAGGTGGGTGCCATGATTGGGTATAAAAGTAGATTCCATGAAATTCTCAGTCATTCACCAACAAGGATGGGGCGAGGGTCACCACTTTGTCAACAAATGCGTGAGCAAATTGTTGAACAGTTTAAGAAAAACCTTTCTCAATCAGCTATTGCAAGGAATTTAGGGATTTCACCATCTACGGTCCGTAATATCATCAAAGGGTTCAGAGAATGTGGAGAAATCACTGCACATAAGCAACTAAGCCCGTAACCTTCGATCCCTCAGGCTGTACTGCATCAACAAGCGACATCAGTGTGTAAAGGATATCACCACATTGGCTCAGGAACACTTCAGAAACCCACTGTCAGTAACTACAGTTGGTCGCTACATCTGTAAGTGCAAGTTAAAACTCTCCTATGCAAGGCGAAAACCGTTTATCAACAACACCCAGAAACGCCGTCGGCTTTGCTGGGCCTGAGCTCATCTAAGATGGACTGATACAAAGTGGAAAAGTTTTCTGTGGTCTGACGAGTCCACATTTCAAATTGTTTTTGGAAACTGTGGACGTCGTGTCCTCCGGACCAAAGAGGAAAAGAACCATCCGGATTGTTCTAGGCGCAAAGTTGAAAAGCCAGCATCTGTGATGGTATGGGGGTGTATTGGTGCCCAAGACATGGGTAACTTACACATCTGTGAAGGCGCCATTAATGCTGAAAGGTACATACAGGTTTTGGAGCAACATATGTTGCCATCCAAGCAACGTTACCATGGACGCCCCTGCTTATTTCAGCAAGACAATGCCAAGCCACATGTTACATCAATGTGGCTTCAAAGTAAAAGAGTGCGGGTACTAGACTGGCCTGCCTGTAGTCCAGACCTGTGTCCCATTGAAAATGTGTGGCGCATTACGAAGCCTAAAATACCACAACGGAGACCCCCGGACTGTTGAACAACTTAAGAGCAAGAATGGGGAAGAATTCCACCTGAGAAGCTTAAAAAATGTGTCTCCTCAGTTCCCAAACGTTTCCTGAGTGTTGTTAAAAGGAAAGGCCATGTAACACAGTGGTGAACATGCCCTTTCCCAACTACTTTGGCACGTGTTGCAGCCATGAAATTCTAAGTTAATTATTATTTGCAAAAAAAAAATTAAGTTTATGAGTTTGAATATCAAATATCTTGTCTTTGTAGTGCATTCAATTGAATATGGGTTGAAAATTATTTGCAAATCATTGTATTCCGTTTATATTTACAGCTAACACAATTTACCAACTCATATGGAAACAGGGTTTGTATGTTCACTATTTTATTTAAGGACAAACTTGCAATAAGAAACATATTTTTATTGTACCGTAGTATTTTTTGTTAAAATAAAGCCAATAATGCAGGTTTTTGTGGTCCACTTTATTTAGAAAAGTACCGAAAAGTATCTAAATACATACATACCAAAATATTGGTATCGTGACAACACTACTATTAACATATACTATTTATCACCCACAGTAGTCTACTTAAATTATTATGCTCATACTATCGTTCTTATGGTACTCATTGGGATAAATCTGGGACCTCGGATGATACATTTTATTCCATCTCATGTGTTTCATATGTGCTGGTATGACATTAAAGTTGATTGAATCCGCCAGTAACTAGTTACACGGTCACTCCAGGATTTTGCTGACTTTTTTTGTGATTGCTGCGACCCAACATGTCTGAATTTGTGGCAGCTTTTTTTAGAAAGTTGCGACAAAAGCAGCAATGGTTCTAATAACGCTGAATCAACTTGAGAATTTATGAATTTGTTGTCAATGTTTTAAGTGTTCCTTGTGAACTTAACCTCAGAAAGCACAGGATTTCAACAAAGAGGGGAAAACAAATACTGCATTGATGTGTTACTCATTGTATACTACAAAGACTTAAATGAAGACACCAGAAGGCAGTAAAAGAACATATCCAGCTCATTGCCACGTACGTAACTGTGAATTAATTATTGTTCAATGGTAATAATTATGCTCACAGAAAGAAACACCACAAAATGCTTCCTCATTGTCTGCTCATAAATAAAAGTAAAAAAAAAAGTACATCCAATTATTATGTGCAAAAATAAAACAAACTTAATTAATAATGAATATGTTAAACTTGTTTCATACTCGCATGGCTGCAGCAATGGGAAATAACATGCAGGTAAGAATGTCTTTCATTCTTAGACAAGGCAAGAAGCTGTGCCGCAGGGAAGCACAAATGAAGAATAGCGCAAACTCAATGTCCTTAGCATGGCATGCTTGGGTCAAGCAAAACATTAAACAAACACGAACAGTTTAAACCAGTTAATATCGATACCACGCTGACTAAAGGGCGAGGCTGGCATATACTGTATATTTCTCTGATTAGCGATCAAAAGCAGGTGAGTCTACTGATTACTAATCAGAGGCAGGTGAGGAGCAGTGATCAAGTCCTTACAGGTGGCGAGGCGCAGGCACAGGAGGAAAGTGGGCTTTAGAAAGCCAGGGAACTGGAAAAGGTGGAGCGCGGGCGTTGAGAAGGTGTGGAGTGGGCACAATGGTAGAGTTTGGGCTCTGGAAAGCCGGGGCACCGGTACGAGAACTTGGTGAAGCAGGACCGAGTTCAGCCTAGAGTGGAACGGCAGAAACCTGTAGGTAACCTTAAATGTTGCAAAATGAGTTATTTACGCAGTGAGATTCTGTAAATGTCTATTTACATTCCCTAATTGTTTCTTAACGGTGCCTGTAACACGGCAGTAAAACGGCTTTTTAAATAAAACAGAGGTCATCGTCATGGACCCACTAGCTGCGGAAGATAGCTCGCCAATCAGCTAAACAGACTCAATAACTCCACGGTGACGTCTTGATTAATTTATTGAGGCATTTGTGAATACAGAAATAATGCCATAATATATTAATAATACTAACACAGACACTGGTAAATGTGTTAGCATATTAGCTGATGCTAATGACGCTAGCGTAATTACATTACATATATATAATATAAATACGCATGAAAACACTCCTGCAGACATCACACATGGGACGGTTTAGTAGGTATAAACAGTTTTAGTTATACAGTAAAACTTGCAAACGTTGCTTAGAGTTATGAATGGACAATTCGTACGAGTAGAACCGCTATGGATGGCTGAAAAACTGAACAACACTCAGTTGGGAAAAAAAACCCCACTGTCATTAAATCGAAGGGCGCTGCAGGACGTGCAGTGAGCAAGTTTGTCCAAAAGATGGCACTATAGCACAAACAATAATACACCCTGTCAGTGTTTTTGCTTTTTTTTTTAATCTTTATATAAAATTATTGTAGTCTAGAATTTATGGTAGTTTTATTCCATATTTTTTATAACTACAATTAGTATGCACAATAGTTGGTGTCTTGGCCAGTGTAACATGTAAATACAGCAACCAGTGTTATAAAACTAATGTATATTGTATATACCGTATCTCACATAGCTGTTGTGTGTTACCTTGAAAAATGACAAATCTGTTCTTTTGGGTTGTCAAGTTGTGCAACTAATAGCGTGCCGAAAATATATTTTATTTGCACTGTACAGGTATAACGTCAGCTTGCGGAATCATGGTTTACTACAAAAAAGTTTGTTTTTAAGTAAGTATTTATTCTCGGACATGTGGTAGTGCTCCTGCTCCATTATCTTAAATAGTAACAGTAATTCAGCACAGTATAAGTTAGGGTTGTCCCGATATCAATATTTTGGTAAAAGTACCAATATGTATTTTGATACTTTTCTATACATTTCAAAATAAAGAGGACCACAAAGATTTCATATTGGCTTCATTTAAACAGAAAATCTTATGGTACATTAAATATATGTTTCCTATTGCACTCAAAGAACCATTTTAGAAGATTAAAAATAAGTTAACAGGCATTAAACACATTGGGCTTTTCTTATTGCACTTAAAGAACAATTTACAAGTGTATATATTCCATGTATAGTCTGCCATAATCTACGATTAGAATGGAATAAAAAGCATTATTGACATTTGATGTAGTTATTTATGGTTGCCACTCTTGGTCTATGCTTTAAGACAAATACAATCATCAGTCAATCTAAAATTAATACTATAGCTAAAAGTACACATACGACATGTAGGAGGTAAAACAAATATTGTTAAAGATAAAACACAAATTGTAGGAATTTGTAACAACATTTAGTCATTCACTTGCGTTAGTTTATGTTACTTGGGCGATTTTGACTGTGCTAATAATTGGCAACAAACCAACCAACTGTGTGCATCTGCGCATCTGTCTGTGCAAAACAGGGGAGCTGGTTAGCCATATTACCTGTCACCTTGTACAGATCTGACTGCTAGTTATGTCATTGTTTAGCTAAATTTGAAGCAAAGGTGGTAATACTTTATTGCCAGTTGCCACATTTGGCGAGTCATGTTTTTAAGCAGAGCTTGCAACGCGGCACTTCCGTGTTTAAAGCGTAACCTTTATTGATAGTTTTGAAGCCCAAACACCCCCATATTGTGTTTCACGCACCTTCTTGTTTAATCAATAGAATTGCCGCAAATCTGCCAAAAAAATGCAGGTTCCCTTTAAGAAACTTGTCTATGACTTCAGCTCCAGACGTCTTCTGTTTGGTTAAAATACACTAAATTGGCCCTAGTGTGTGAATGTGAGTGTGAATGTTGTCTGTCTATCTGTGTTGGCCCTGTGATGAGGGGGCGACTTGTCCAGGGTGTACGCCGCCTTCCGCCCATGTGCAACTAGGATAGGCTCCAGCACCCCCCACAAACCCAAAAGGGACAAGCGGTAGAAAATGGATGGATGGGGGGGGGACCCACATATGCGGTCCTCTCCAAGGTTTCTCATAGTCATTCACATTGACGTCCCACTGGGGTGAGTTTTCCTTGCCCGTATGTGGGCTCTGTACCGAGGATGTCGTTGTGGCTTGTACAGCCCTTTGAGACACTTGTGATTTAGGGCTATATAAATAAACATTGATTGATTGAATGATTGATGTCATTACTGCCACAAGTGGTGGAAAAGTGTATTTCAACTTAGTACCGCTGCGGCCCAAATGGACCACAGCTGAGAAAGATGTATTTTTTGGAGACCCAAAAATGGCAGAGCTGTGTATTTAGAGAGTAAGTCCAACTATTTTTTCTCTCAATGTGGCCCCTGACTCAAAATAATTCCCCAGGCCTGAACTATACGCTGTTTTGTTTTAGAAACTGCAACAGCAAAGGGTGCATGTGAATGCACAGTGGAACCTCAATTTATGAACTTAACTGGTTCTTGAACAGGGTTCATGAATCAAAAAGTTAGTATAGTTTCCTATAAGAAACATTGTAAATATAAATAATGGGTTGCAGCCAAGACATAAGTCTGTATTTTAATTAAAGTTTGTACATTTTGAATACAATATTTAATTGATATACAGTTCTGTATATCAAACAAACATAAGGGGCTGATGAATCAACTTTCTATGTAATAAAAAAGTCAAAACAACAAGCTGCTGTATGCTCTTCTCTGCCAAGACGTGCGCGCACAGAAATCCTGACAGTGCCCTCTAACGAACAAAATCCTTAACTTTAACAACCACATTGGTACAATAATAAACATTTTAAAAAGTAAAACCCAGCCAAGTTAACAACGGCAGAAAAAAATAATGAGAAGAGGGAGGGAGGAGCCGTGTCTGTGTGTTAATGTTTTGGAAAAGCAGGGTGCCACTCTGGAATGAGGGGAGAGACACTTTTGCTCCGCTGTGATATAAGTCTGCTCTGGCAAAAGACCGGCCTCCTCACAATTGAAACTTGATGTGGTTACTTACTGTGCTGTGCTGTGGTCATGCTTGTGAGAGAATGTACTCCTCACAGTCTTTTTTTTTTTTACTCCAAAGCGATTATCTCCTTCTTTCCTTGCTGGTCTGTTGTCTGTTTTTGGGACTCTTATTGAGTCAAAAGGCAAAAAAACAAAGAAAAGGGAAACATGCTGGAGTGTTGGGACGTGACCTCTCCTGCACAGCACGCAAAATGGAAGGCTCTGCCTCCTCAACAATAATTTGCCCTGCTTTCTTGCCTGCAAGCCCCTGAATGAAACATTCGTACACAGAGACATGGTTGGCACACAGAGGCATATTTGGCTTGATTTAAAAGTTTGTAAATTGGAAAGTTTACATATAGGGGTTCATAAATTCAGGTTCCACTGTATGAGCCAGTCTGTGTCACAATAAGAAGATAGAGTAAAAGAAGGAACTTATTGCCCTTCGGGTAAAACTTTACCATAAATTGAGATATCCGCTGATGTTACCAATACGGAAAAATGTCAACAAATGGGACACATTCTAAATGCCTTGTTTGGAAGAAGTATGAAGGAAGGCCAGATTGTTTTATATATATATTCACCAAGCCATGGCTTGATTTAAAATTTCCGGGACTTATGCAGATCCTAAATGCTCAAAAACGGGTACGCAAGCTTAGAGGGGACAGGGCCTTCTCTGTTGCGGGTCCCAAAACTCTGGAACGATCTCCCTCTCCATGTGAGACCGGCCCCTTATTTGGCTACTTTTAAGACACTTCTTAAAACCAATTTTTACTCACTGGCTTTTAACCCAGCATGAGACTTTGAACTTTTTAAACTGTTTTTAACTTTTTAACTGCTTTTTATCTAAACAGATTGCTCTTAAGATAAATGGTAAATGGGTTATACTTGTATAGCGCTTTTCTACCTCCAAGGTACTCAAAGCGCTTTGACACTATTTCCACATTCACCCATTCACACACACTCACACACTGATGGCGGGAGCTGCCATGCAAGGCCCTAACCACGACCCATCAAGAGCAAGGGTGCAGTGTCTTGCTCAAGGACACAACGGATGTGACGAGGTTGGTAGAAGGTGGGGATTGAACCAGGAACCTTTAGGTTGCTGGCACGGCCCACTCTCCCAACAGCGCCACGCCGCAATTTGTATTTTCTTTTTCTATGTGTAATTTACCTCAGTTTTAAATGTTATTTTTTAGTCTGTCCGTTGCCTGTATTTCTTCGTGGCGTACAGCCCTTTGTTCTTCAACTGTGGTTGTTTTTAAAGGGCTTTATAAATAAAGTTGGTATGGTATGGTATGGTATGTTATGGTTTTGCATAATAGGTCCCGTTTAATCATGGAACCTTAAAAAAAAGTATGATTGTGTACATATATATGGTGTGTAAATCTGGTAAACGTGCCCTCACATTGTGTGAGATGTGCACAGACACACAAACAGCTAGACCATCCCCTCAGCCATCAGCCCAGACCTCAGGCGCCCCGAGCAGTGGCTTTGACATGTCTATATGTTCTTTCCGCCTGACCTTTTGCCGTCCTTTCTGCCATCGCCCGTAAACCATTAGCTGATATATGAAGGCAATTTTTAGTGGTGCCACTTGTATCTGAGTGATTGCGTACACTTTGAGGTGCCTGCCATCTTGCCACCTCACCTGCTCCACTGTAGATCTTACAATTTTTAAGAGCAGTGTTGTGACATGGTGGTGCAAGAAGGTGGTCCACCAGGGCAAATGAAAGATAGGTAAAAATAATACCAAATATTCATGTTTGTCTTTTTTTTAACCCAGAATTACAGTACAGTATATTTTTTTATAGAGGACAGGCCATGTCTAATACCTTTGGGCGCAGTTATTTAGAAGAAATTAGTTTCACAGGGAATACGCTGAGAGATTATACTGTTGCACTTTCAAAAATAATATAGTGTTGAGTATTTTTGCAAACAGGCATTTAGAAACACGTTTGAATGGAGCAAATTTGACCCAATCATTGAGTTCTAAAAGGTGCATTATCATGTCTAAAGTCATGACCGTAGTAGATCAGGGGTCCCCAAACTTTTTGAATGTGGAGTTACGTTTAAAAGAATTTGGCCGTGGGCCGAGATATATATATACATGTATATATATATATATACACTGATATATTTCAAGCTCATACAATAATTGATGGCAGGTGTATAAGGCTAATAGTGCTGCTGTACGCTTAAAATGTCTGTATCATTTTAGCCCTTGGAGGCCAAAGTTTGGGCACCACTGTTTTAAATAAAGCATATATATATATACATATACATACATGTACAGTACATACATATAGTCATAAAAGTCGCCTAAGAGAAGAGAGAGGGTTCAATGTCCAACTATTCGACTGTGAGGTCAGGATCGAATCAGACTCCTCCGAATCGAATCATTGAACAGTCAACTATTCTGAGACATCCCTAATGCCAAGCCTGTGTGATTCTCGAAAAAGAGAAAAAAAAAAGTGTTGAGAAAAAGTGGATGATATTAATTGAGTTAAAGAAATAAATCATAGAAAAACATGAACACGGTGTGTGTTTAGCTGATGTGGCTAAGCAGTACGAGACTACCAACATATCACTTTACAATCTGTGTCGAACCCAAGCCAAAAGCGTTAAACTATTTTTAAAGCAGGACATTTATCCATGTAAATATGGAGAAGCTGTCGATTGTGTGTTTGGGGTGAAGCAGCTTGCAAGAGATAAGTAAATGCCATGCATTATTATTACATTACTTTATAAAACTACAGTAGCTGTTGGGAGTACATTCTATTGAATTGTTTTTCTCCAATTATTTGTTGTTGTCAACAATGTTAAAGTTTGCTGTTCCTGCTTCTGTTGCTGTCTCTAGTTGTTGCCGTTCGCCTGATAAATCAGTTACCAGGGCTCACCACAAGGAGGTCGACTACGAACAGGAGTCGGCCGTCTCAACTCCGTCATGTACCGCTGGGGGCTGCGCCAATCAACAGCCTGCATATGTGGCCACACTGAGCAGACTACACGGGTGCCCCACTCTATGCCCACCAGAGGACATACTCCTTGGCCTGCTCAACCCGACCCCTAACACAGTGAGCTGGCTGCAAACCCTGAACCAAACTGCATTGCAGCCGTATAGGCAAGAAGAAGAAGAGTATTGTTTTTATGCAATATTCGCTTGAGTTTGTTTTTCTTCTTAAAAAGCATAAATGTTGGTGTTTTTGGTTGGCTCAGCAGGGAATATTATTTCAATTAAATTAATTTCAATAGGAAATGTTGATTTGAGATTTTTTAGGGTGAGGCTCTCCTTCACAGAACCAATTATAACTATTATCTATTATAAACTATTATCTGTCTGTGAGGGCACAGTTTCAGTATCTCTCACTCACTCTTATTATTTATAAAACCCCAGAAGCTGGCAGACCTATTTGCCTCAAGCATAGCCTGCTCCCTTCCAGGATAGCTCCAGCGTAACATATCCCAGCTCAGAACGTAACCAGCTTCTTTGTAGGGCTTTTCCGGTTTTAATACACAAACTTATCCTGGATAAGAAAAAAATCCAGCTTTGTGGTACAGACCTCATTTGTGCCCTGCTTGTTACGGTTGGGTCGCATGTTTATGCATAGGTCGTTTTCCCAGGATGCAGACGGAAACTCCGTAGGCAATATGCAGGTAGGACAATTATTTAATGTCCAATAAATCAGACTGGATACAAAAATAAACATGACAAGTAGTGATGGGTCCGGCAACACCGATGCATCGGCGCATGCGTCGAGCTCATAGAGCGATACCCTGTGTCGGTGCGCGTATCGCTTTTAGAAAGTCACATGACCGAACACGAGCTGTTTTGGTCACGTGACCGATCATGAGCTGTTCTGGTCACGTGACCGCTCATGAGCTGTTCCGGTCACGTGACCGATACGCGAACTGTATCGCACTGACGCCTGCGCGCCAAACTGTGTTTATAAGGAAGCGGCGCATCTGTCAACGAGATGCACCTGGCAACAGAATCGGCGCACTTCTCTCATTGGTCATTTGTCATTTATCGTCGTCGGAGATCATGGAGCAGCCTCAGGCAAACAAAAAAAAAAATCCCAGTCCACAAGCATCATCATTCACAACACGTTCTCTCAGATTTCCATGTTCTGATACATGTTCACATTTTTTATTGACTAACAGCATTCCATGATTAATATCAAAAAATTAACATTAATAATAAATGACAGAAAAATAAGCACACGTATGTGAGTGTGAATGTTGTCTGTCTATCTGTGTTGGCTCTGCGATGAGGTGGCCCAGGGTGTACCCCGCAATCCGCCCGATTGTAGCTGAGATAGGCTCCAGCACCAGAATGGAATAAGCGGTAGAAAATGGATGGATGACTGAGGAGTCATAGTGTAACTTTGTGTGGTGTTTGAGTTGTCCGACTTTTTGTGTGGCCTTAAACGCACCAGTGGCTTATCATCAATCAATCAATCAATGTTTATTTATATAGCCCTAAATCACAAGTGTCTCAAAGGGCTGTACAAGCCACAACGACATCCTCGGTACAGAGCCCACATACGGGCAAGGAAAAACTCACCCCAGTGGGACGTCGGTGAATGACTATGAGAAACCTTGGAGAGGACCGCATATGTGGGTAACCCCCCCCCTCTAGGGGAGACCGAAAGCAACGGATGTCGAGTGGGTCTGACATAACATTGTGAAAGTCCAGTCCACAGTGGATCCAACACATCAGCGGGAGTCCAGTCCACAGCGGGGCCAACAGGAAACCATCCCGAGCGGAGACGGGTCAGCAGCGCAGAGATGTCCCCAACCGATGCACAGGCTAGTGGTCCACCCGGGGTCCCGACTCTGGACAGCCAGCACTTCATCCATGGCCACCGGACCTATGCAACTCCCCCTCGCAAGGGACAGGGGAGAAGAGGAGAGAAGAAAAGAAACGGCAGATCAACTGGTCTAAAAAAGGGGGGGTCTATTTAAAGGCTAGATTATACAAATGAGTTTTAAGATGGGACTTAAATGCTTCTACTGAGGTAGTATTTTTAACTGTTACCGGGAGGGCATTCCAGAGTACTGGAGCCCGAATAGAAAACGCTCTATAGCCCGCAGACTTTTTTTTGGCTCTGGGAATCACTAATAAGCCGGAGTTCTTTGAACGCAGATTTCTTGTCGGGACATATGGTACAATACAATCGGCGAGATAGGCTGGAGCTAAACCGTGTAATATTTTATACGTAAGTAGTAAAACCTTAAAGTCGCATCTTAAGTGCACAGGAAGCCAGTGCAAGTGAGCCAGTATAGGCGTAATATGATCAAACTTTCTTGTTTTTGTCAAAAGCCTTGCAGCCGCATTTTGTACCAACTGTAATCTTTTAATGCTAGACATAGGGAGGCCCGAAAATAATACGTTACAGTAATCAAGACGAGACGTAACGAACGCATGAATAATGATCTCAGCGTCGCTAGTGGACAAGATGGAACGAATTTTAGCGATATTACGGAGATGAAAGAAGGCCGTTTTAGTAACACTCTTAATGTGTGACTCAAACGAGAGAGTTGGGTCGAAGATAATACCCAGATTCTTTACCGAGTCTCCTTGTTTAATTGTTTGGTTGTCAAATGTTAAGGTTGTATTATTAAATAGATGTTGGTGTTTAGCAGGACCGATAATCAGCATTTCCGTTTTCTTAGCGTTGAGTTGCAAAAAGTTAGCGGACATCCATTGTTTAATTTCATTAAGACACGCCTCCAGCTGACTACAGTCCGGCGTGTTGGTCAGCTTTAGGGGCATGTAGAGTTGAGTGTCATCAGCATAACAGTGAAAGCTAACACCGTACTTGCGTATGATGTCACCCAGCGGCAGCATGTAAATACTAAAGAGTGCAGGGCCAAGAACCGAACCCTGGGGAACTCCGCACGTTACCTTGACATAGTCCGAGGTCACATTGTTATGGGAGACGCACTGCATCCTGTCAGTAAGATAAGAGTTAAACCAAGACAAGGCTAAGTCTGACATACCAATACGTGTTTTGATACGCTCTAATAAAATATTATGATCGACGGTATCGAAAGCGGCGCTAAGATCAAGAAGCAGCAACATAGATGACGCATCAGAATCCATTGTTAGCAATAGATCATTAGTCATTTTTGCGAGGGCTGTCTCCGTAGAGTGATTTGCCCTGAAACCGGATTGAAAAGGTTCACAGAGATTGTTAGTCACTAAGTGTTCATTTAGCTGCTGTGCAACAATTTTTTCGAGAATTTTGGAAATAAACGGAAGGTGGGAGACCGGTCGGTAGTTTACCATGAGGTCAGGATCGAGGTTAGGTCTTTTGAGCAGAGGATGAATAACCGCTTTTTTGAATGCTAGGGGAACAGTGCCGGAGGAAAGTGATACGTTTATAATATTTAACACTGATGGACCTAATAATACAAACAGTTCCTTGATAAGTTTCCCAGGAAGTGGGTCAAGTAAACATGTTGTTTGTTTTATCCCACTTACACGCTGTAATAATTCCTCTAATGTTATTTCATCAAAAATAGAGAGACTATTTTGGAGGGCAGTGTCCGTCGTATATACAGTCGTATTTGTGTTAATAGAACCCAGTTGTAGCTGGGATGCGTTGTCTTTAATCTCCTTTCTAATGAGTTCAATTTTCTTATTAAAGAAATTCATAAAATCATCTGCCGAGTGGGTGGAGCTACTGGGAGGAGTCCCTTGTTGGGTTAGCGATGCTACTGTACTAAACAGAAATTTAGGATCGTTTTTGTTTAGGCGGATGAGATTTGAGTAGTATTTAGCTTTAGCTAAGGTAAGCATGCGTTTATAAGTTGCTAAAGTTAAACTATCACTCCATGCTTGATGGAAAACCTCAAGTTTAGTCGCGCGCCATTTGCGTTCCAGTTTTCTACATGATAATTTATGATTTCTAATTTCTTCTGTAAACCATGGGTTGCGCCTTTTAGGGGCCCTTTTTTGCTTTAGCGGTGCTATACTATCAATAATTTTGCGCAAGGCATCGTCAAAGTTGTTAGTGAGGTTATCAATAGAGCCGACATAATTTGGGAATGGTGCCATTACCGAAGGCAGTAGGTCAGCAAGAGTCATCGTTGTGGCAGCATTAATGTTGCGGCCGCTATAGCAGTTATTATTATTATTAGCTTGTTGACAAAGAGTCAAAACTTCAAATTTTATAAGGTAATGATCGGACATTACTTTAGTATATGGAAGTATCATAACTTTGGAGGTGGTGACACCCCTGACAAGCACTAGATCTATTGTATTACGGTTGCGATGCGTGGGTTCATGTATTATTTGTGTAAGACCACAGCTATCAATTATGGTTTGGAGCGCCACGCACTGAGGGTCCGATGGGGTATTCATATGGATATTAAAGTCCCCCATTATGATTATATTGTCGGCGTGCGTCACTAGATCAGCAACGAACTCTGAGAATTCACTGATAAAGTCCGAATAGGGCCCAGGGGGCCTTAGATAACAGCCAGGTCGAGAGGTAGCGGTGTGACAGACCTCATAGTAAGCACCTCAAACGATTTATATTTATTATTTAGGTTAGGGGTAAGGTTGAAATTTTCATTGTATATTAGTGCGACACCCCCTCCCCTTTTAAGAGGGCGGGCAACATGCGCATTCGTATAGTTAGGAGGAGATGCCTCATTGAGCGCAAAAAAATGTGTCCGGTTTGAGCCAGGTTTCGCTAAGACCAATGACGTTAAGATTGTTGTCTCTAATGACCTCATTTACCAATAACGCCTTGGGAGACAATGATCTTATGTTTAAAAAGCCCATATTATAGGTATTGGGCTGTTTTTTACGAGTTTTTGTTAAGATTATCCGTAGTGGCAATATTAACAATGTTGCGTTTATTATGCGTAGTGCACTTTAAATAGTTTCGACCATATCTAGGAATTGATATGACGGGAATTTTCCGATTGTTTGCTTGGTGCTGCAATAGACTGGACATATCATAATTTGCCACCTCAGTAGAATGCATGTCCACCTCTGACACAGACACAACAGAAAAAACATTATGTGAATTGTGTATTATTCTAAGAGAATTGCTATGCGTACATGGATTATCCAGCCTGGCGCTGGCTAGTTCTAGCTTAACTGACTCCTCACCCGGACTAACAGACATTGTAATTGCCTGTGACCGGGCTTGCTCTAGTGTAGTCAGTCAAGTGAGACTTAAATAGTAGTCTATGTTTCTAGATAGGATGATGGCGCCTTCCTGGTTAGGGTGAAGGCCGTCTCTCATCAGCAAGCCTGGTTTGCCCCAGAAAGAGGGCCAGTTATCAATAAACGTTAGTCCCTGCTGCCTACAGTAGCTAGCCAACCACTTGTTAAGCGAGACTAATCTGCTATATCTCTCATCATTGCCTCTCGCAGGCAGGGGGCCAGAGACAATTACTCGATGCCTGGACATCTTTCTGGCGAGATCACAAGTCCTGGCTATGTTTCTCTTTGTAATCTCTGACTGTCTCATTCTAGTGTCATTGGAGCCAACGTGTACAACTATATTCGCATAATTAGTGGTGCGATTAGCCTGTCGTACGTGTTTACTAGGCCTGTTGCGAGTTAGCTCCCTAAGATTAGCTTCAATGTCAGGTGCTCTGGCCCCGGGGATACACTTTATTGTGGCTGGTTTGCTAAGCTTTATGTTTCGGGTGATGGAGTCCCCTATGACTAAGGTGTGGTGCCCGGTAGACTGGGGTGTAGGACTAGCTAAAGAGCTAAATCTATTATGCGTCTCAACCGGTACACCGTAGCTTGTAGGCCGCTTAGGACTGCTACAAGCTGGGCTAGTTAGCTCGCTACAGCTAACGCTAGCAGATGTGTCCGCAACATCTAAAGTTACGACATTACTCTGCTCTAACTGGCGGACACAGCCCTCTAGCAGAGCCAACCTCTCCGTGAGTATGGTGCAAGACGCGCAGGAAGCCATTACTCACAGTGTTTTCTGTCACCGAGTGAAGTTCCTGCTGTCCTCAGGGAAGTGGTCGCGGTCTGTGGGAGTAGCTTCTTACTGACCGGCGCTGCCTTTCTCCGCGCTAGCTTAGCAGCTAGCTAGCTGAGGAAAGGGTGGTGGGACAGAGATCGGGTGATTTGCAAGTTAAATAGTACCACTAAATATGTTTGAGAAGTGATAAAGAAAGCTGTAGAACAATTAAAAGCACACAGATAGAGCAATACTTAGCTTTTTCGCAACAGCGAACAGACGGCGAGCAGTCACGCACGGTGAACCGGAACCGGAAGCTGAATACCAGGTAGTGTGCTTAGTGGTATGCGTGTTGTTGACGAACACCGTTAGGGCCGCTTGTTGTCACTGTCACTCAAAGTTGCATTTCAACATTACACAGAATAAATGTGTTTATTTTGTTTAGAATTCAGATGGGTTTGATTTGGTGCGCGGCATATATTTGCTGTGCGGCGCACAGTGTGCGCAGAGGACGCTTGAACAGTGCGCAATTGCGCAGGCGCGCACCTTAGAGGGAACGTTGCTCACAGGGCACAGAGGAGGCGTCAGTGCGATACAGTTCGCGTATCGGTCACGTGACCAAAGCAGCCCATGATCGGTCACGTGACTTTCTAAAAGCGATACGCGCACCGACACAGGGTTTCGCTCTATGAGCTCGACGCATGCGCCGATGCATCTGTGTTGCAGGACCCATCACTACTGTTACTAGAGAAAGATATAGGAATGACGGCGTGGCGAAGTTGGTAGAGTGGCCGTGCCAGCAATCGGAGGCTTGCTGGTTACTGGGGTTCAATCCCCACCTTCTACCATCCTAGTCACGATACATGTTCACATTTTTATTGACTGTATCTAAAAAAGATAAAAATATATTTTTATTTAAATGAAGATATGAAATAATCCTAAATGAAATACAATGACTTGGTTTATATTATTGTATATACTAGGTCATAAAATCAGTGTCAGTTGAGTCGGTCCATAGGTTGCCTGTAGGGATTTTTAATGTCCAGCAGATGTCTGTACTTAGTGACACAGTATCGACACAGTATCAATACAGTTTTGCAATGTGTCGAAACGCTTCATGAGGCCTCATCAACCCATCACTAATGACAAGCGTGCTTATAACACGGGAAGCTAACGGAATAGCTAACAAGAAAGCTGAGCATGTATACATGCTCAGCTTTCTTCAAGGGAACGTTATGTGAACGTTAGGAGAACGTTGTGGCATTGTTCTGGGAACGTTCGTTTATAACGTTCAAAGAACGTTTGGTTGTGGAGTTCTTGCTTGGTTAGCAGAACGTTAGCCAAGAACGTTTGGCTAGAACGTTTAGGGAACAGTTTAGGAACATGCTATTTACATCTGTTGTTATGCTATATTGTCAGGAATAACACTCAAACAGAAATTTCAACAGAATTAATTATTTATTTGTGATAGTGATTTCAACAGAAATAATTATTTATTAGTGATATAATACAAAAATGGGGACGGCGTGGCGAAGTTGGTAGAGTGGCCGTGCCAGCAATCAGGGGGTTGCTGGTTACTGGGGTTCAATCCCCACCTTCTTCCATCCTAGGCACGTCCGTTGTGTCCTTGGACAAGACACTTCACCCTTACTCCTGATGGGTGCTGGTTAGCGCCTTGCATGGCAGCTCCCTCCATCAGTGTGTGAATGTGTGTGTGAATGGGTGAATGTGGAAATACTGTCAATTGCGCTTTGAGTACCTTGAAGGTAGAAAAGCGCTATACAAGTATATACTTGTATAGCGTTTTTCTACCTTCAAGGTACTCAAAGCGCTTTGACATATAACCCATTTATCATTTATAAATGGAATGGAATGCAGCGGTCTTGGTCGTGCGCGTCAGTGTATCCTGCCCCTTCTTGGTTCTCTTCCTGGAAGTAAATCCATCCATCCATCCATCCATCTTCTTCCGCTTATCCGAGGTCGGGTCGCGGGGGCAGCAGCCCAAGCAGGGAAACCCAAATCCTGGAAGTAAATAATTATCACAAATACAGCACTTGAATGTAGATTAATTGAATTGAATTAAAACATTGGCATAATTACTTTATCATTTACATCTCATCTCACTCTGTTCTTTTGCTTGTTTCTTATTCCTTTTTTGTCCTCCCTCTTAATTCCTCCTCTTCTCCTGCAAGTAGTTGTAATTGCAAATTCAAAAGACATGCAGTGGAACTTCAATAAACTGGAATTCAAAATTGGGATATCTTCTCTTCTCCGTACCTCAAATTTTGAACCTCCCTTTCGAAAAGTGGCCAGTTTCAGGACCTCTCCAAGCTCACAATCCACTTCAGCTGTGGTCGTCTGCTTGTAAACACCCCTGCATGCCTCTGCAATCACCAGCACAATTTAGAATTCCCTTTAGAATAAATACTGTAATAATAACAGCTAGATCGACCTTGTGAGCATACATGCAACATATGCTCAAAGATGCAAACCTATTATTAACACTTACTATTTACTATTCTGTAAAGGGGCAAGTCCTCAAACGCCACTTTTCCTGACTTTCCACGGAGGCCAAGCTGCTCCAGGACTTTGTTTGTGGCAATTTTCCTCAGCATTGTCCTCACCGTGTCTGCCAAATTCTGCCCACCAAGAGCAGTAAGAGCTTTCACCTATACAAATAAATAAACAACAATATTGTACTTGATTAGAAATAGTTTTTTGATAACTGAGCAAGATATTTTTGCAGTGGGGAATTAAAACTAATTACCAGCTGCTTTCTGAGCAGAAGATCAGTGTCGAGCCGTTCACAGAAGGCCTTCAGCTGCTCAAGAGTCTCGAAAGGCTGATCAATGAGATCTTGAACATCCACAGATTCTGGCCCCACAGACTGTGCTGCCAGCCCTCTCAGCATGCGCATAATTTCTCCCTGGTTCTCAAGTATATTTTGAACTTTCATGTTCAACTGGAAAACTGCAAAGACAACGAAAGTCAAAGAGGTAATTCGTATTACTGCCCGTTGTAACAGCCTGTTTAACACCACCTATCAACAGTTAAATAGCCAACTAACGTTCACTGTCAAGGGCATTCCTGCTGCTTCTTGGAGCGGTCTGGTACTGACTCGTACTGGCTGGAGTGGTCTGGTACTGGCTTGAGCGGTCTGGTACTGGCTTGAGCTGGATGCATTCCTGTCTGGACTGAGCCTGGAAGTGCTGCTTCTCGCTGGGCTGTGAGGTCGGCCTGGATGCCTTGGAGTGGTCTGGTATTGGCTGGTACTGGCTGAAGTGGTCTGGTACTCGCTGGAGATTGGAAAGTTAAAGGTTGGGAGCTCTGGCAGTGGGGGTGCCTGGACGAAGATCTGTGTTTTCTCTTTTCTGCACTTCTTTTTTGGCCGAATTTCCTCTTCATCTAAACCAACGAAGACAAAAAAATGTACGCATCACTAAGTAGTATTTGAGTATTGTAAGTAAACAGTCTTTGAAAAGTGACTATACCGTCAGCATCAAACACATCTTCCTCATCGTTTCTATAGCGTTCAGGGGTGATGTGGCTCTGTTTGGTTAACACTTCTTCTGGGCTCGAAAACATTTTAGCTTGTTTTTCGTATTGAAGGGCCTTGTCAAAGTCTTCTGCAAAATTTCAAAGTATGCCGATGACTCAAGATGAATTTAACTTATGTTGTTTAAAATATACATGATATGACTTAGACAGTATTCCCTTACCAGTCAATGTTTTCCTGAAAACCCGAATTGGCAGCCTCTCCCAGAATTGTTTGTCAGGAATCTCAGCTTTCCGGATTCTGGAGTGGGTAGGATTTGACCTTGGCCAATAGCAGAAGGTATTCTGAAGATAAAATAATCATGATGAATGACATAATAATAATAAGCTACAATATTATGCCTATGCACAGTGCTTTTCAGAAAAATTAATAACCTTTCCATCATCTTCTGTCCATTTGGTTGGGACAACAGCGACTGAATGTTCACCAAGGAACTCAACGACCACAAAAGAAGGAGCCATCTGGAAAACAATCAGATAATATTACCATTTCAATACTGCATCAAAGAGTTATTTATGAATCCTGATACAGTTGGTCAGTTATTCTTAGTCTGCACACAGCATCCATGTACTTTGTCACTGTTTCTGGAGTTGATGTCGTGTCATTCTCTTGCTCGCTATTATCACTCTCTAATTCTAAAGTTGACTGTCGGCATTGCTTCTTCAAATGCCTAGTTGTGGCAGCCCATCTATGCTTATAAGCCCTCTGTTTAAACTTCTTCATATTGTGTTTATTCTATAAAAAAAAAAACAAGGAAAATGGGTTGCCCTATTATCGCACACACGGAACTATAACATTAAAACATTGGCATAATTACTTTATCATTTACCTCTCATCTCACTCTGTTCTTTTGCTTGTTTCTTTTTCCTTTTTTGTCCTCCCTCTTAATTCCTCCTCTTCTCCTGCAAGTAGTTATAATTGCAAATTCAAAAGACATGCAGTGGAACTTCAATAAAATGGGAATTCAAAATTGGGATATCTTATCTTCTCCGTACCTCAAATTTTGAACCTCCCTTTCGAAAAGTGGCCAGTTTCAGGACTTCTCCAAGCTCACAATCCACTTCAGCTGTGGTCATCTGCTTGTAAACACCCCTGCATGCCTCTGCAATCACCAGCACAATTTAGAATTCCCTTTAGAATAAATACTGTAATAATAACAGCTAGATCGACCTTGTGAGCATACATGCAACATATGTTCAAAGATGCAAACCTATTATTAGCACTTACTATTTATTATTCTGTAAAGGGGCAAGTCCTCAAACGCCACTTTTCCTGACTTTCCACGGAGGCCAAGCTGCTCCAGGACTTTGTTTGTGGCAATTTTCCTCAGCATTGTCCTCACCGTGTCTGCCAAATTCGGAACGTTCAGGCAGCATTCAAACCATATCACTGACGTGGCAAATTATTGTTTAACTAAACTACAAATAAATCCACCCTTCTTCAGAAGTCATTCGTTGGTCTTTGGTCAGTTTGGAAACTTTATAACAGCCAACCAGCACGAGAAATGTATGCTAGTTAGCGCCGGCGCGCATTTATACACAACGCTAAAACCGTAAAATGGTCTGAAATTAATCATGTAGGTTGGAAATTGTTATACAAAAACGTGCTTCGTATTTCACTCTTTCTATACTTACTTGTGATAAATGGATGGCGCACCAAATTGCTTTAAAATCGGGATTCTGGAAGTAGTTAGCCTTCGTCCTTCTTTGTCTCACGGAGCAGCTTCAATTGTGCATGCATGCAGTCTTCTTCTCCTTTTTCTTCTTCTTCTTCTGATTTTCATGGCGGTTGGCAAGCAACCTTGTGTGTGCTTTACCGCCACCTACTGTGCGTGCAGCCTTGACTCAGCCGGCGTCAGATTGTTCACAAAACACAACACTTTCGCAGAAAGTTAGGGAAACGTTACAACATACTGTATAAAAAGTAAATTTGCGAAAAAAACACTTATAAAAGCCTAACAGTTGCTGTTTCCATTGCAGGCAAATTATATTTGGTATATAGATGAGAACGTTCTAAGAACGTTCTAAGAACGTTATTTTTTTATATAATACAGGGACAAAGGACATGTTCTAAGAACGTTCTTAGAACGTTCTCATCTTGCATAACCAAAAGAGAACCATAAGGGAACGTTACGTTAACGTTAGGTGTTACCTGGGTAAACCAGAAAACAAATGGTAAAGCTTAGCTCAGGAATCAAGAATACTTAGACGCAATGTGTTGCATGAAAGAAAACAAGGAAACCAGACTGAGTGTGGTGAACAGCGGGAATAAGTAACTCTCTGATTAGTGCCCAGGAGCAGGTGAGCCTCCCGAACACTAATCAGAGGCAGGTGAAAACAATCTGCAGTCATGGCAACTAAAACACAAAGCCAGGGGTGCTCAAAACAGGAAGTGAGGGAATCGAAAACTAAACAAGTATGATCCGGGCAGCGGATCATGACACTTATTATTGAAACGAAAAGGCATGTATTTTTGGAATGTGGGACGAGCGTCCCCACACAAGCACAGGGAGAATGTGCAATGTTTACCACATAAATCATCGCCCACCATATTTTCTAATCCATTTCTTTATTTTGCCATTAGGTTACATTTCTTGCATTGGGTTACGATGTCATTATTTCACATCAATTTGTGAAATACTGACCTGTAAGTACGTTACAACAAAAAGCTCCATAGCATGTAAAATGTCTTTATATTGGGCCTTACTTTCAAATACTGGTGATGACGAGCTAAAGTTCATGTTCCAGTAATGGACTGAGGCAGCAGCTCGTTAGCATTTTAACTCATGTTTGAATAGGCTGCAATGTGCCCCTTTAGGCCGTTATCACAGCAGCAGATTGAGCTCATTAGCTTGTTACCATGAACTTATGCTATGGGAGCTATATGGCATTAGGCCATGTTACATTACAGCAACGCAATGACACTTGCTCGCTTATTAGCATAACCCTCTATTGAATGGATAAAGAGCGAGCTGTGCATTAGTCCATGCAAGAGTAATAGAAAGGCTTTCTTAGCTTGTTAGCATGCTAAACAGGTTGAATATGCAATTGGTAGTATAGCCTGTATAAGAGCAGGGAAAATGTGAGACGAGACGATAGTCCGATGATCTTTGTGTGTGTGTAAGAAAAGAGAGAGACGGAAAAAGAAACAATGTCTTGTATATCTAATATGGATTAGGTTGTTAAGTTCTTCGTTGATTCATTAACAAGGTGCTGATGTCAAACGCTAAGATGATAATGATGTAATTGGAGTGTTACCCCGAGGACATCCTCACTTCTATGAGAAGTTAATCCAAGCAAGTGCAATGTTCTTTTTTTAACTTGAATTTAAAGGCAATGACGGCCTGTAGCTCTTGCGACTACAGTACTGGACTTTGGATTCCAGTCGTCCTTCGTTTATCGTTGTTAGTTGGTTCCAGACCCGACCACAATCATTGGATTCCTATTTTTAAATCAAATATTTTCATAGAGCAATACAAACACCTGTTTACGACCTTCTTCTGAATACTGCTTTGAACATGTTTATACTTCTCTTGATTTGAAAAATAACATCTATAGTCACCTTCACACTTGTTTTACCCAATATAGAAGTTATGTTATAAAATAAGACGTACCGTATTTTTCGGACTATAAATCGCTCAGGAATATATGTCGCACCAGCCGAAAATGCATAATAAAGAAGGAAAAAAACATATACTGTATAAGTCGCACTGGAGTATAAGTCACATTTTTGGGGGAAATGTATTTGATAAAACCCAACACCAAGAATAGACATTTGAAAGGCAATTTAAAATAAATAAAGAATAGTGAACAATAGGCTGAATAAGTGTACGTTATATGACGCATAAATAACCAACTGAGAACGTGCCTGGTATGTTAACGTAACATATTATGGTAAGAGTCATTCAAATAACTATAACATATAGAACATGCTATACGTTTACCAAACAATCTGTCACTCCTAATCGTTAAATCCGATGAAATCTTATACGTCTAGTCTCTTACGTGAATGAGCTAAATCATATTATTTGATATTTTACGGTAATGTGTTAATAATTTCACACATAAGTCGCTCCTGAGTATAAGTCGCACCCCCGGCCAAACTATGAAAAAAACTGCGACTTATAGTCCGAAAAATACGGTATACTGTACTGTAATAAATAAGACAAGTATGGTCAGAGAAGGTAGTTGAGGCAGAGTCTCATTGTCTTGATGCAAAAAAAACATAACATGAATATAAATGTTTCTATTGAACTGGTATACTTTAATTTTCTGCATAATTTTTATCATTTTTTTAACTTGAATAAAAATCAATACGCTTGTAAAACATGTTATTATGTCTACAATGATGCAAGCATAACATGATTATTGTTGATAATCAGTAGAGATGTCCGATAATATCGGACTGCCGATATTATTGGCCGATAAATGCTTTAAAATGTAATATCGGAAATGATCGGTATCGGTTTCAAAATTATCGGTATCGGTTTCAAAAAGTAAAATGTATGACTTTTTAAAACGCTGCTGTGTACACGGACGTAGGGAGGAGTACAGAGCGCCAATAAACCTTAAAGGCACTGCCTTTGCGTGCCGGCCCAATCACATAATATCTACGGCTTTTCACACACGCAAGTGTGTGCAACGCATACTTGGTCAACAGCCATACAGGTCACACTGAGGGTGTCCGTATAAACAACTTTAACACTGTTACAAATATGCGCCACACTGTGAACCAACACCAAACAAGAATGACAAACACATTTCAGGAGAACATCCGCACCGTAACACAACATAAACACAACAGGAAAAATACCCAGAACCCCTTGCAGCACTAACTCTTCCGGGACGCTACAATATACACCCCCCGCTACCCCCCATCTCAATCCCGTCCACCTCAACCTCCTCATGCTCTCTCCCAAATTCCAAGATGCTGTTTTGAGGCATGTTAAAAAAAATTATGCACTTTGTGACTTCAATAATAAATATGGCAGTGCCATGTTGGCATTTTTTTTCCATAACTTGAGTTGATTTATTTTGGAAAACCTTGTTACATTGTTAATGCATCCAGCTTGGCATCACAACAAAATTAGGCATAATAATGTGTAAATTCCACGACTGTGCACTCTTACAACGAATGTGTTGGAAATCAAAATATGTTTTGTGTAATGATGATTACAACAAATGTTGTGTTAAGTCATAGGATTTTCCTGAGGGGAAAGTTACACAGACATTCTACACAACATTGTGTCATAAGCTTTGACCAATCAGCTGGGTTGCCATAGAGCTTGGAAAAAAAACAAAAAAAATACGTCCCGCCTTTTCGTGTATCTACGTGGCCATTACCGGACCTCTGCGACTGTATCCGTCCTAATTTCTTAATGAAGGTAAGCATATTCCAGTCTACTTGCACATTGTTGTATCTTAAAGGGTGTAATAGTGGTAGTTTTGCTTGGAATTTGTGACTGTAACCTACTGACAAGATGTAAAGTTGTGCATGTGCAAATGAACTGCTGACGAACAGCTAGCCATATTGCTAATTATACTAAACCTCGATTCATATTATTTTTTTAGGGCTCTTTCAAATAGTAGCCTGGTTATGCTGTGTGTACATAATGTTGGTTAATGACTAAATTAATTTTGTTTTTTTCTTTTGCAGGTTTGTTTTGTAGGTTTGTTTCCACAAGTTAGCTAACATTACTAAGGTAAAGTACCATGAATTGATTTACGTGGACCCCGACTTAAACAAGTTGAAAAACGTATTCGGGTGTTACCATTTAGTGGTCCATTGTAAGGAATATGTACTGTACTGTGCAATCTACTAATACAAGTTTCGATCAATCAATCAATAAATAAATCAATCAATCAATCAATCAAGGCTTGATAGTAAGAAGGTATCCACTGTATCAATTAAACTGTTTGACAAAACTGCACTGGTTGACTTTAAAACTATTTATGGTTTCTTTTGGGTATGTTATCATCTCAATTTTAAATTCCCTTTTTTAAGTTTTTAATCTGTCCATATGTTGCATAGGTATTAAAGGCCATTTCCAGTCATAGTCAGAGTTGTCTCAGAAATTAAGTCACCTATGGTCAGTTCATCTCATGACATGTAAACATATTTGCACTGGACTAATAATGGTTCATAGTGGTTCAAAATGTCTTAAAATGTAGCTTGTTCTAACTATGTGTATTATAATTTCTGTTAGACTATAATTCAATTTGTATTATTTTACACTAAGTCCTTCTGTTGTCAACTTGGTGTTGTATTGAATGTGTTGAATTTGTGTTAATTCTCTGTACATTTTTGTTTATACACATGTAGAAGAATGGCTTCTCCCAGATCTCTCACAACAGTCCTCCCGGATGGCAGAGAAATTTTCAAGAAGACTTACACACTTGGTAATGTCAAGGACATTACAGAGGCGTGTACATCTGCACTGTCGTGCAAAGCAGAAATGACCAGAATTCTGACGTTCTGCTCAGATTTTAATAAATACTTTGACACTGATTATTTTTTCTTTTTTTTTTCTTTCTTTTTTTTTTCTTAAAGAGATACAATCATGTGTGCTTACGGACTGTATCCCTGCAGACTGTATTGATCTATATTGATATATAATGTATATACTGTGTTTTGTATGTTGATCGAATAAAAAAAAACAAAAAACAATTGTTTTTTAATTTATTGTGCAGACCGGTACCGAGTTTCTATAGAGCACTGAAGATGCTCACACATTATCTGCCCCCTACTGTGTCAGGAAGATCTAAGGCAGTGGTTCCCAACCTTTTTGTAGCTGCGGACCGGTCAACGCTTGAAAATGTGTCCCACGGACCGGTGGGACAATTTTTTTTTTTTTTTTTTTTTTTTTACATTAATAAATACAATCATGTGTGCTTACGGACTGTATCTATGCAGGCTGTATTGATCTATATTGATATATAATGTATATATTGTGTTTTTTATGTTGATTTCATAATTTTTTTTTTATTTTTTTTTTTAATTCTTGTGCGGCCCGGTACCAATCGGTCCGTATAAAGTAAATTATTCATAACTTGTAAAGATCATCTGTGTGCATGATGTAATAAAATGTGTTACATACACTGTGTGTTTTAGCCAGGAACAAGCTTCCATGACCTCCAACAAACCACTGACCCTGCTCCAGTGATGCAACCTCGTCTGGTGAGCATTGGACATCCCAGCACAACATCAACACAATATGTCATCGTGGCTGCCAATGACTGCGTAGTCATTCCACTCCAGGAAGAAGGCCTCACCTGCAGTCTGCACAAACTCTTCAAGTTGTATTGGGTTTGTAACCTTGCCTGTTTGGTAAAGTATAAGTTGTTGATTGAAAAAATGGCAGCCTGTGGACATGATTTAAACATTTTGAGTATGATAAGTGTGGCCAGTTGTGTGTCTATATTTGATCATTGCTAGAGACCTGGTTGTGTGGTTTCCTTAAAATGTGATCTGGACAACGAACGTATCTTTGGAGAGACAGTGTATATTGTTCCCTTTTCTGACCGTGATGAGGTGTTCATTTTGTTGAGAGTTCTCACTGTTAAGTATTTTGATGACCACCTTCGCA
The DNA here is from genome assembly GCF_033978785.1 of Entelurus aequoreus. Classification (NCBI taxonomy): domain Eukaryota; kingdom Metazoa; phylum Chordata; class Actinopteri; order Syngnathiformes; family Syngnathidae; genus Entelurus; species Entelurus aequoreus. The sequence continues at coordinate 47,858,816 of NC_084739.1, read as the reverse complement.
CTTATGTGATTAAAAAGACAAATTCATTTCAAGTGATTAATCTGAAAGATGCAACTGATGCTTTGCCACTTGATGTATATGAGCTGAGAGATTCTGAATTGCATTTACTGACAAGATACAGACTTATTTCCTAAATGTTGTGACTTATGTAAAAGTAAATGGTAAAAGTAAATGTAATGAATAAAAGGAATTATTGAATTAAATTTCAATTATGTTGTTTTTTATATAGCATAGCATGCACACACACACAAACACATGTTGCCAATATACACAAAATGTGTTGATTTTGAGTAAGTAACACAAACATTTGTTACTAAAACCTACACATTTACTGTGTTAATATAAGTAACAAAGTTAATGTGCTAAAATTAACAAAAATTGAGTTGTCCCCCTCTGGATATGGAGATGTGTAATAAAACAACACAAATTGTGTTATTTCCAACACATTGAAGTGAAGCGCAGTGAATTATATTTATATAGTGCTTTTCTCTAGTGACTCAAAGCACTTTACATAGTGAAACCCAATATCTAAGTTACATTTAAACCAGTGTGGGTGGCACTGGGAGCAGGTGGGTAAAGTGTCTTGCCCAAGGACACAACGGCAGTGACTAGGTTGGCGGAAGCGGGGATCGAACCTGGAACCCTCAAGTTGCTGGCACGGCAACTCTACCCATTCATTTTAAGAGTGTATATATCGGTATCGGTTGATATCGGAATCGGTAATTAAGAGTTGGACAATATCGGAATATCTGATATCGGCAAAAAAGCCATTATCGGACATCTCTAATAATGAGACAATAAATAGAGAAAAAAGTTGTTGTAGGCCCTGTATAGTCCAGAGTCTGTCTCGTCACACTGTGAGAAGTAGGGGCAATTGTGAGCTATCAGACGCATGTTGCTACCAATGTTCCCTCTAAATTGTCACGTGTGTGAGCAAATGCATAAACTCCCTGAGCATTCAGTGGAGCACTGGTGAGCAACATCAGATGTGCACACTTAGGCCATACCAGCACAACACCTGTCCCAAACCTGACATCATAACGATTTAAATGTTTTATTATTATAATAAAATGACAGCCTTTTTACAATCGAAATAACAAAAAAAATTAAAATTTTCATGAGCTGTGCTAGTGTTGTATGTCTGGCTGCCTTAAAAAGAAATGTTACCGCTTTCAGGGATCACATTTAGTTTCTGTAACGTTCTGTCTGTAAAATCTTTCTCTTAGCATTTATGAAATCTAGTTACAGCATTTCATGAATAATATCCCTAGGTTAACATTCTTATTAAATGGCAGTAAAGTAAGCACACATCTGATTGAGGAGTCATAGTGTTACAACCTGGCATTCACGCATCGTGTGGTGTTGGAGTTGTCTGAAATTTTGTGTGGCCATTTCATCCATTAGGGCCACTCTTGCTGTCACCTGTCACTCACAGAGTTGCATTGCAAAATCATACAGAATAAATTGTAATGTGTTTATTTTCTTTAGCGTTCAGATGAGAGTTTTGATTTCCTGCACGGCATAGAATGCGTGCAGTGCGCAATCGCGCAGGCGCGCACCTTAAAGGGAATGTTGGTTGCTACCATGTTTTATCATTGAGGCCACCAGGGTTTATGTTTTGTTTTGTTTATTTTGTCAGATGCAATAACTTTGTTTTATTGCTCTGTTGAATGAATGAATGTGGCTGCCAAAATGGTGGATTATATATCCAAGTTTAAATTCTTTTCCAAACTGAACTTTAAAACGAAACTAGGGTGATCATACAAAGTCCGTTTTTATGGATAGAAAGTGCGACTTCAAAAGCTAAAACAGTAGAAGGTAATAAATACTCTAAATGTTTTATTTAGTTTAGCAAAACCAAGAAGTATTTCATTTGAATTTTTTTAGGAAAATAAATTATTCCCTTTTGTGTCTTGTCATATTAATCAGTGATTAGAGCAGGAGTCCCAAAACTACGGCTCCGGCCGGATCCGGCTCGCCAGCGTCCAAATTACTGCCCGCAGGAAGTCCCAAGATAAAAAAAATATATATATATATTTTTTTGAAATTATAATTTTTTTAAATCTGTTTTTATAATCAATTTTCTACCGCTTGTTACTCTCGGTATAAAATGGAAGGGTGGAGTCTCGCTGTGACCAGGCACACTGTATGAACACATTTTAATATTACACATACTTATATGTGTAACTCATATTTATATAGGGGGAATCAGAACCACCTATCCTTCTAGTGTTTTACATATCATACCAGGGATGGTTGTTCGTTGGGGGGAAGCTCGGGACTCGGGAGGGACATACGCCATTGAGGGAGGAAGGGGACAGTTGCACCGATTATCTTTTCAAACACTTGTCTGTGTTGGCGATGTACATTCATCTTCTTCTTCACCTTTTCCTGATGCCTGACCCTTTCTTTCTTTTTTAGCCCGTTTTCCGTCGTAGGAGAAAGAAGCACCCCTTACTGAGACCTGATTTGGCAGTGTGTGCATTTTCAGTCAAATGGCTACTTTCAATATGATTTGTGTATTTGTAAGGGGGCATAGTCTGGGTGTGGCAAGCCACGCACACGTCTGCGGTCGAATTTCAGTAGATTGCAATGTAACAAAGAAATATACTTGGATTTGTGCGTGCGAACACTTAAGTACTGAATTTGTACTTGCGTACGCCGTTTTCTGGATTTGAACGGAGGTCTATTTTTAGTAGGAAATCCACACAATGTATTGTACATGAGGCCTCTGGTGTTACGGTCACCTGCACGTCACTGTAAAACATAAATAAGACGTACTGCACAGTAATATAGACTCACACACACAAACAGTTTTTAAATACAACCACAAAACTTAAAAAAATGCTACAACTTGTTCAATGATGATGATAATCTACTATGCAATACAGTACAGATCTTAGATTTGTAAATTTAAGTTAATTTTGCCATTTTATGCTTAAACATGCTTAACTAAAGTCAAAAATGTGAAACATTTGCTAACGATACGATTGTAGATTGTAAGAAACGGCGAGGAACAGTGATATGATTTTTTTTATTTTTTTTTATGTATTTTGAAAAGCCACAAAATCCAAAAGGGTAAAGTGAGTGATGCTTTTTTATGACCACATATTTTAAAGACAAACAAATGTTTGCGGACACCTACGGTTAAAAATGTAACCCTGTGTCACATTATGTTCCATTAAAACATGATCTAGATTTAATGTAGTTGTGTTTAATGTAACATCACCACCTCACACCCCGGTGCCCCACCACTAATTTCAACATTTTCTAGTATGTCAACACCTTTTAATAAACAATTGTTTGTGATCCACAATGAAGTCGCTCTCGCCTGGTGCCTGGGAACCCCACCTTGTCCTCCTGTGCAACCTTTCACAAATTCCCCATGCTTTTCAATTATGAATGACAGGGGTGTGAGCTTACCTTTCTACAGTGGGAATATTTAATCTCTATGAGGATTGATTGCACAATGCAGATGCCTTTATGAAAACTTCATTATGATAGAGTATAATAACTGTGTCATTAATGATGTACTTGCTAGGTGTTTAAATAATTGAGCTGTTCAACGTCTGATGTGTTTATATCGGGATAATTTCATCATACAGGCGTCATATGACTCACTGACAATTAGCTACAGTACATATTGTGTGTGTTTGCCTGTGTGTCAGCATGAATTACTGAGTTTTGTTATAAACTTCAGCCTTTTATTAGAAATACTTGGAGCATGCCAATTGTGTGTCCATGAAAAACATCTAAAATTAGTTACATTTAAACCTGCATTTACCTGCATGTGTTACTAAATAACATTTATTTTAATTTAATTATTACATTCTGGGCTCCCTAAAACACCACTATTTTAAAATGTAACATGCTTTTAATAAGACAAACACACTTGTAGATAGTGAATATCGTATCAAAAAAAACAAAAAACAATACAATAGAATGCACCACGAACTACAGTAGTTTTAGGAATTTTTGTAATGTACAGCATTTACTTTGGAGAGCGGACTTCTATGATATATCATGTGATATGTTTCCACGTCAAACACACAATCAGCAGCTACTCCATATTAATGGATAAATGTCTGCCATTTTGAAATTATTTTAAAAGTGTTTTTTAAATATTTAAAATATAATATCTACTTCTTCTCAGCACTGTTCTTCACACTCACTTTCTGTGTTCTCATTGTTGAAAAAAAAGTATGTTTAGCTATCCAGCTAATATTCCCTAGGAGATTGAAACACGGAATGTATTGGTAAGATCTTTAAGATGTCATATTATATAGTTTTACATTTAAAACACTTCCTTGTGGTCTACATAACATGTAATGGTGGTTCTTTGATCACATTTTTGCATAGATGATGTTTTACAGACCATCTTCAAGCTGCTTTTTGACCGTCTCTTCAGGTTTTTTACATGCCTGCACTTCAACTGCATCTCCTCCTCATCAGTCATGTTGTAGTTCCATATCGAGTCTACTGACAGATATGAGACATAACTATATGCTAGTTTGTATTAGAAATGGCAACAGCAAAGAGTGCATGTGCATGTACGAGCCAGTCTACCCCACAACAAAAGTATAGTGAAAAAGAAGGAACTTCCTGATTACAATGTCGGACTATGATGGCAAATTTGCGCAAACAATCTTTGGATGAAGCTTTACCTTTAATGGCGATATCCGCTGATATCACTAGCTGGGAAGAAGATCACAAATGGAGCACATTCCAAACTAGCCTGACTCTCGCCAGATCCTTGTAGTTCGCTGAGCTCCACACAAGGATCTGGGCTCGAGGGCATTGCAAACTCCTTCAAGATAACAAAAAATAATGAACCAATCAGGATCGCCGGGGGGGATTTCATAGATGTGACGTTGCGCCAAAGCGACTGTTTGATTCAAACAACAATGGCAGCAAGCAGCGATGAGTCATGTGGTGAAATTGATTCTGCTATTGCAACTGTTTTGCAACATCGATCGTCTACTGACATTGCTGCGTTGTTTCAGTAAAAGTTCTCTAACTTTTCGCTCTGTCGTTATCCAATATGTTGGCTGTTCTGTTTTGGATTTCCAAGTGTCGCTCTCATCAGCGTCCCGGGTTGATTTGGATGTGAGTGGTTGAAATAGCACGTCATTCAAGATAATGAACAAGTGGTTTATCCAATCACATACGATGATATTTTTACAAGGCCCCGCCTTCTTAAATACATCTCTTGTTGAGAAGTCCCAGATCCTTGTGTGGAGCTCAGCGAACTACAAGGATCTGGCGAGAGTCAGGTTAACTTTTCTGTGCATAGATTTCAATTTTTCTTTTAGTCAACCATGTTCCTCTTCCTGTAGTTTCCGGTAGATTGTAAAAACTGGTAGATCGTCACTGATGTTGGTTATTAGCAGAATACTTGTGTTATTGTCAAAATTATTAGTAAAAATGTCAGTAAACAAAGTACAGTATCCTGTGATTCTGCTTTGTCTTGTAATTTTTGGACATAAACTAATGCTATACAATGTATCAATGAGGTCTTTAATGGTATTTTACTTAATAGGCTTCAAGAGATCAATGTTGAAGTCACCACATAAGAAATTAATTTTTTGACTGATTTCAGTGAAGGTTGCTTTAAACCAGTCCAAATGTGTGGTGACCCATGCGTCAGAAAAGATAAGATGTCAGTTGGATATCCTGTATACCCTATTATCCAATGACAAATGTCATAGTGAGGAGGAATGATAAGCTAACATCATCTTTTTTTATTTAATGCCATGCGATTGACCCACACTCCATTATTGCACGTGATTGACACCCTGCTCTACAGTGCTTGACTGCCCTCCCTTTCCATAGAGTTGGAATTTAGTTGTAGTGCATTTTTTATTTTGAACTACAATGATAGAATGGGAAGTTTCTAAATCAACCAGTTGAATAAACTACTGGTCAGCAATATGAACCATAGTCAATGCACTTGAATCACATCCAGTTCAGCAGTGCAATTACTCTGACAGCAATATCAACTGTTATTAACACAGATTCTGATTAAATAATTGTGGAGGGGCGTGACCTGCGGGCCTGCGACCAAGCGGGATGTGCCAGGACCGGCTTTGAGATCAGCGACAGGTGAGTACATGGCCCACCTGGGCGCGTTTATCTAATCACCTGTCGCTCTGTTAAAGGGAGCAGCCCGGAAGGGGAGAGATAGTTGTTGTTGATGGTGGCTGGAGTTGGAGCACGAGAGAGAACGAGGGCGAGAGCAGGAATCGCACAGACTAAAGACAATTGCTGGAAAGCACTCGAGACTTTATTGAAAAATAAAAACAGTGTCTGAAGCCCTGAAAAGGAGCAGTGATGTCTGTGTTTGGTGGCTGGGGAAGGAGGACCGGCCATTCGCCTTTTGCCAGCGGCTCCAGGAGGTGGCGATGCGCTGGCTGAAGCCGAAAGAAGGAGACGGCAGGCTGCTGAACCAGTTCGTCCGGGAGCAGTTTCTGGAGGTGATCCCGAAGCGGATGGCCGACTGGGTCCAGTACCACCGACCCCGGGACCTGGCAGCTGCGGTGACCCTCGCCGAGGACCACCTGGCCGTCCACCGCGAGGCGCATCCAGCAACCCCGGCGCACGGACAGAGCGCGCGACGGAAGGAGGAGGGAGTAGAGCACATCCCACACCATGACCTGTGTGACTCTTCTTCTGCTCTTTCTCCGCAGGTCCCGGCTGCTACCCCCAGAACATCTCCCACGCAGACGGCCCCTCAAACGCTTGGGCAGGCGTGCTGGAGGTGTGGGCTGCCCGGTCACGCGCGTCATGGACCTCCATAGGTGGCGGTGGGGCGCGTGACCCGGGTGGCCGGCCCTTCAGTGCCCTCCCCCGGCCCGGGTGAGACATACAGTATCAAGGTAACGATACCAGGGAGTACATACCAAGTGATGGTGGATTCGGGCTGCGGGCAGACCATGATCCACTAGAGCCTGGTTCGACCCGGGGCTTTGAGGCAGGCAACACAGCTAAAAATCAGGTGTGTTCATGGGGATGTGCACGAGTACCCTATGGTGCCAGTAGAAATTTGGTATGAGGGACAAAAGCATAGGGTCGAGGTAGCTGTAAGTACGCACCTCTCGCACCCCGTAATTTTGGGCACAATTTGGCCGGGGTTCAGACGTTTACTGACACAATGCGTGGCGGTGCGTTCATGGACCGTTGGAAAGGGGAGTATCCGCGCAGTTCTCAGTGGCGATGCGGGTCCATCCTAAACTGCCGAGCGGGAACTGGCGGGGGCTTCACGGGAAGCCTCCCCAGCCCCCTATTGGCGCCCTACGGAGGATTTTCCCCTCGAGCAGTCTCGCAATGAAATTTTGCGCGCGGCCTGGAACCAGGTGGATTACATCGACGGTCAGCTGGTGCGCCCGGGAACAGCGCGGGTATTCCCTCACTTCTCCATTATTAGAGATAGATTGTATCGAGTGAGCCATGACACTCAAACAGGAAAGGAAATCAACAGGTTGTTGGTGCCGAGCACACGGGGGTATCGCTTCGTGTTAGTCCTGGTGGATTACGCAACGCGCTATCCCGAAGCAGTGCCCCTGTGCTCCATCTCTGCAAAGAGTGTCGCGCAAGCTCTGTTTCAGGTCATCTCCCGAGTTGGAATACAGAAAGAGATTCTGACTGACCAGGGCACGTCCTTTATGTCACGCATGGTAAAGGAATTGTACGTGTTATTGGGAATTAAAGCGATCCACACCATCGTGTACCACCTACAAACAGATGGGCTGGTGGAGTGGTTAAATAAGACGCCAAAAACCATGATCCGTAAGTTTACGCACGAGGACAAACCAAATTGGGATAAATGGCTGCATCCCCTAATGTTTGCGATGCGGGAGGTACCCCAAGCCTCCACAAAGCTTTGCGCCTTTTGAGTTATTATACGGCAGGAAACCACGCGGGGTGTTGGACGTGATTAAGGAAAGTTGGGAGGAGGGTCCAAGCTCCAGCAAGAACAATATTCAGTACGTCATGGACATGCAAGCAAAAACTCCCATCCTTCCTCTTCTGTCTCCACGCTGATTCAGCTTTTGTGTGCTCTGTAAGTGTTGACTCTCTCAACATGCGCCTCTGTTCATATAACCAGGAACATCTCCACTTCCCTCTAGACCATGGGCGAACATCTCTATGGACTTCGTCACGAGCCTCCCGGTCTCAAGAGGTAACACCACGGTGCCCACTGTGGTCGACCGTTTTTCAAAGACGACGCATTTTATTGCCTTGCCAAAGTTGCCCACAGCCAAAGAGATTGCTCAGATATTGATGCAGCATGTTTTTAGAATTCATGGATTTCCCACAGACATTGTATCGGACCGGGGGCCCCAATTCATCTCCCGGTTCTGGAGGGAGTTCTGCAAGCTCATCGGGGCTACAGCCCACCTGACATCAGGATACCACCCGGAGGCAAACAGCCAGACTGAGCGCCGCAACCAACAACTGGAAACCGGCCTTCGATGCCTCATGTCCCAGAACACAACAGCGTGGAGTTCCCACCTGGTCTGGTCCCATAACTCCTTGCCCGACAAGTGCTCGCTTGCCAAGGAGATCGGGTCAAGAAAGCAGCCGACCGGAAGCGGAAGTGCCGCCCAGCACCTGATTACTGGCCAGGACAGCGAGTATGGCTAGCTGCCAAAGACCTGCACCCCAAGGTGCCGTCCAAGAAATTGGCGCCCAGATTCGTGGGCCCCTTCCCCATCGCCAAGGTCATTGGTCCTGCAGCATTGGTCCCAGGTTGCTCCGTTTCCATCCTACCTTCCCCGTCAGCCAAGTCAAGCCTGCCAAAGAGAACCCTATGGTCCCAGCCACAACCCCCCCCCCCCCCCCCCCCCCGCCGATGGAAGCGGTAGATGGAGGATTTCTGTACCGGGTCAAGAGAATGTTAGCGGTACGCAACAGAGGTCGAGGAAGACAGTTCTTGGTGGATTGGGAGGGGTACGGTCCTGAAGAGAGACAGTGGGTTCCCCAACGGAACATTGATGACACCTCCCTCATCCGGTACTTCTATAGACTCCACCCTGAGGTCCCTGGGCCGTCAGGAGTCGGCCCTAGAAGGGGGGTTCTGTCACACCTGGGTGAAGTCTTGTCTGGGTTTTGTCTTGTTTTTGTCTTGTTTTGTCTTGTTTTTGTCTTGTTTCAGGTTGTCTTGTCATTTCCTGTTTTATTTTGAAATACTAACTCTCCCTCTCGTTTCAGATCACTTGCCCTTCCTCCTGTATCACTGGTCTGATGTTTTTCCTGATTGCCTGATTGTGCCCACCTGTGTAGCCCTCCCTCATGTCTCGTCCTCCTTCTGTCCTGTGCCACAGTGTTTTGTATCTTCTTGTGCGTACCTCCAGCGTTCCTTTGCCACAGTCTTGTCTACAGCCATTGCCACGTATGTGTGTACTTTTTGATCCATGGGAGATTCTTGGTTTGTAAAGTTTTGTCAGGTGAGATTAGCTTCCTAGCATCGCCTCCGTTGGAGCGCTTTTTGTTGTATTTGGTAGTTTTTGTTCTTAGCCCCTTTTTCCCTCCGTAGCCGAAACGTTAATATTTCTGTTAAGTTTAGTGTTCAGGTTAGATCTGTTTTGATAGCCTGTTTTGTTTCTCCTGTTTTGGCCTTTTTCCCTTGTCAGAATACATATCTGATTCTGAAATCCTGCATCTGTGTCCATAGTCCTATTCTGGTCGTGACATATAGTACCTTTTAAAAAAAAAATGAATTAGTACCAGGGTACTTTGTTAGTACCAGTATACCGTAAAACAATACTGTATATGTGTAACCATATACAGTGTCTGCGTTGTGTAATGAGTTTTTAATAACTACAACCGACACCAGGATTTCTGCTCATCTGCACTGTACTTGCACAATGCATTGGACGATATAAGCAGGAAATGCACATGTTGTCGTCAATATGTTCTTTAACTTTCGAGCCCCTTTCACATAGAGATCATGGACAAAAGGGCGATACAGTAACTAGGCCTTGGCTGATAAAAAAATGTGTTGGACGATATACTGACCTACACATTTTTGCTGATAAACAATATTATTGTCAACATTATTTTGAGACCAAATTAACCACTGATGTAATAACAATTTTGTAAATATACTCTTTCAAATGCAAAACTTGTATTTCTTGTATATTTTAACATTGTAAATGGGATGTAAACTTTTAAAAGTTGTTCAAATTAAATTAAATAAAAAATAATTAAAGTAAAATATAACCTGTTAGCAAAATTTTGCACTTGAATAACAATCACAACCAAAAGCAATAGAACGGGTTCTGTCTCTGTTAAGAAGGGGGTGGAGGTGGAGGACCTTCAAATATAAACAATCAAAAAAAAAAAATAAGATGGCTAAATAAAATGTTTGTGACCAAAAATGATCGCGTTTACCAGTATTATCGCGGTATTGTTAAATGTGCTAAAAAAGTACACACAAAAATATTTTAATAATTCTTTTTTAATAACTAAAATAAATAGCCACACATTATACTTTCTAAGCAGAAGAAACAATACATATTGTTCTGGCTTCATAAGAGCCATATTATTTTTATTTGTGTGTTTAAATATGTTTATATTTTTCTATTTTGATTTGTAAATGTATAAGAATGTTTTTTTTTTATAAATGCAAATTGGGTGTTCTTTTCACTTCCAGTTAATGTGACGTCACTTCACTTCCTGTTGAACAGACATCCGTCTGTTTTAACTCAACCTTTATGTTCAATGTGAATACTGTATGTTAAATGTTAAGACAGTAATGTGTTTATCTAAGGTTAGATTAGGGTATAACGTTTCTAAATGGGAAAAGCTGTTAATATTGCTTGTTTTCATGTTAGCATTTGAGCTAGCTGGCAAGCTAATACTACCCGTCGAGTGTTTGACGCGGTTATCATTATTGCTATTTACGTGCATTTGGTACGAACATCCGCAGCTGCTGAAACATATGCAAAAGAGGGACCGCTCTTATAACGACACATGAATATGGCGGTTATCGATGTTGGAAAAGATGACGATTCCATCTTCATATATCGTTCGGTTAATTGACTTATTGAATATCGGCCAAGGCAGCACGGTGGAACAGGGGTTAGTGCATGTGCCTCACAATACGAAGGTCCAGAGTAGTCTTGAGTTCAATCCCGGGCTCGGAATCTTTCTGTGTGGATTTTGCAAGTTCTCCCCATGACTGCGTGGGTTCCCTCCTGGTACTCTGGCTTCCTCCCACCTCCAAAGACATGCACCTGGGGATAGGTTGATTGGCAACACTAAATGGTCCCTAGTGTGTGAATGTTGTCTGTCTATCTGTGTTGGCTCTGCAATGAGGTGGCGACTTGTCCAGGGTGTACACCGCCTTCCGCCCGAATGCAGCGGAAGTCTCCAGCACCCCCCGCCACCCCGAAAGGGACAAGCGGTAGAAAATGGATGGATGGATGGAATATCGGCCAAGGACTAACGATAAAATAGTGAAATTAAACTAGCATATAAACAGGAAATACACATGTTGAAGAAAGCATGTTCGCCAAATATCGCGTATTTACACATAATACATTGATACAGAACAAGAAAGTATATTGAAATAAAGTTCTTAATAAAACAATAACACGCTCCTCAGTCGTCAGACGGACGCCTACGTGTAACGTAGAGATCATGGACAAAAAGGGAAGTAGAAAGGCGTGTACAACACGTATAGATAGATAGGTAGATAGATATTGATTCATTCAGGAGAGTTCCCTCAGGAAAATTAAAATTCCAGCAGCAGTGTACAGAATTGAGATCGAATTTAAAAAGTAAAAAGTAAATAATGGTACAGATAAATAATAATTATTGTTTTGCATCCCCTCTTATCCTAGTACCCCCCTCGCCCTCACAGAGGAGTTATACAGTCTGATGGCGTGTGGGACAAAGGAGTTTTTTAGTCTATTAGTCCTGCACTTGGGATGAAGCAGTCTAGCAATGAACAGGCTCCTCTGGCTACTGATAACGGTATGCAGAGGGTGACTGGCATAATCCATGATGCTTACTAGTTTTTCCACAGTCCTCTTCTCTGCCACCGTCACCAGTGAGTCCAGTTTTATTCCGATCGTACAGCCTAAAGAGGCGTGTGTCAAAACAAATAATGCAGTAGGGAGTACATGGGGAGGTAAAGGTTCCACATATTTACAAAACACCAGGTAAAATGTAACATACACATTTTGTGTAATTATAACAATGATAAGACATGATATTATACAATATATTGACAAGACATAATTGACACTGATACATGCAAGACACATTTACTTCAAACCCCTCTCTGTGTGTTTTTTTCCCCCCAGTTCATTCATCACAACTTCTTTAATCTTACAAATATTATTTGGAATAGTTGCAACATTACTGCTGTGTTGTGGAAAAAAACAGTACACACTGAAGTTTCCTAGTTAATGTAGTTAAAGTTCAGTGGCCTAGTGGTTACAGTGTCCGTCCTGAGATCGGTAGGTTGTGAGTTCAAACCCCGGCCGAGTCATACCAAAGACTACAAAAATGGGACCCTTTACCTCCCTGCTTGGCACTCAAGGGTTGGAATTGGGGGTTAAATCACCAAAAATTATTCCCGGGAGTGGCCACCGCTGCTGCCCACTGCTCCCCTCACCTCCCAGTGGATGGGTCAAATGCAGAGGACAAATTTCACCACACCAAGTGTGTGTGTGACAATCATTAGTACTTTAAAAAAATAATAATTTAAAGTACCACTGATAGTAACACACACACTAAGTGTGGTGAAATTACACTCTGCTTTTGACCCATCCTGAGTGGTGCTTCCTTTATGGCAATTGATATAATAAGGCTACATGTTATAGCTATACAACACTAAACAACACTAACTGCTTATTGTTTCCCAGGCTTACATACTAAATACATTTTCAAGGCACTAAAATGTGTATCTTTTCCCCTTTTAGATCTGTTGATCACTGCACAGTCAAGAATCATGGCCATTGGTAGTGGTTCAAATTGCTGTGTTCCACACAGCTGTTCCAGGCTCAGTTTGCAGTCAATGGTCCATTTAACAATGCTCCAGGTATTGACTAGAGACCATTATGCCTATGCCCTATGTCAGGGAGGAAGCTTTTTCACATAGGTGTAAATGTGAGTGCATACTGTATATCTATATGTACCCTTGGATTTATTGGTGTCAGGTGGGGGGGGGGGGGGGGTTGACGGATCACTGCGGGTTCGTTCTCCCGGGAATACAGAACGGACAACTCCGGACAACAGCGTGAGGTAGGAGATGATTTCAATCTTCTCAAGAAATCTTTGGCATGGCATGAGGTAAACAAACATAAACTATGGCGTGGAACAAACACTAAACTGTGGCGTGAAACAAACAGCATAAACTGTGGCATGAAACAAAACACGACTTATGTGGATACGCCATGAATTAAACAAATCTTATGTGGACAAGGCATGAAGCGGACAATGACACCAGACCGACTCACTGGCAAAGGCAAACTTAAATAATGCCTCTGATTAGTGCTCGGGAAGCAGGTGAGCACTAATCAGAGACAGGTGAACACAATGAGTAACCATGGCAACCAAAACAAACTCACAGGTGCACAAACAAGAACTAAAGGAGTCCAAAACTAACAGAAAACACAAAAACATGATCCGGACCACAGATCATGACAATTGGTGACCATGCCAGGGCCTACCCCGCCTCTTGCCTGATGTCAGCTGGGTTTGGCTCCAACGATGTTGGCTGACGATGTCACCAATTGGGAACATTCCAAACTGACAATTTGGTGGAAGTAAGACGGCAAGGTTGTTTTATAAATATATCCGCAATGCCTCCACGCTTTGATTTAAAATTTTTGGGACTTATGTGATTCTAAATGCACAACAACAGGTACCAATGGGTAAGAAAAGTTGGTTTTGCATGATAGGTGTGACGATCGGTCACTTCCTTTCTGTTTGTCTCCTTGGTTTTTGTATTACTTCCGGTCAGTGCTCTTATTTTGTTAAATTTCCTGTTCCGCGGAGCACTGTTTTCTCTTCACCTGCCGTTGATTGGCAGCCGGTCCACACCTGCTGCCAATCAGCATATGTCTATTTATGTTTTCTCTCGAGCACTCTTCAGTGCTCGATGATAGACTTCTATGTTTGGAACTGTTGTATGCAAGACTGCTACATTTCTCTGTTGATGATAATTAAAATCATCTTACCTGCACATCCTCCTCCTGGTTCTTGCATCTTGGGGACACACAAACTGCAGCCATGCGAGTTCCTAACAGTAAGTTTGTTCTCATGCGACAAGTTACGACCACTTTGCTTCCTGCTAGCTCTCATGCTAGATTATTTTGCTTGCTAGCTCCCATGCTAGTCGTTTTTGTTTTTTCTGTCTGATTTGTGAAAATAAATCATTTTCCTACCTGCAAGCTGTGTCCGAGCCCGTCTGCATCATTGGGAGAACACCACCGCACCTCGATGCGACCAGGTCGTAACAATAGGGCTCCTTTAATAAAACACAAAACTCTCACTTCTCTTTTTGTCAAATTAGTTTTCATATTAATGAAAGTTAGGAGACCTGCTATATCATAAAGCTGCACACTAAATGTATACTCTTTTAAGTTAGACAGACTTCTGTTTAAGAACATGTTTTGTTTGTATTTTGTTAAGTTAGGAACATCTTCTATTTAAGACAAAACATGTTTATTTTATTCTGTTAATTTAGTTCACATCACATTAGCCAACATCTAATTCAATTCTGCTTGTAGTCAAATAGTATAAAAATATGGGTGTGTAGGTAATACAATCCACAAAGGTTGAATAGTAGCAACTCTGAAACATCTTCAAAAAACAAGAAGAGTCCAGTTGCACAAAACTCAAATAAACAAGGCTAAAAGCTACTCAGGCAAATCATATAGTTGATGTAGATGCCCATATCGGCTGTACAAATTTACTTTCCAAAAGAGAAGTGTGGGATATTTCTCTTGTTGCCTTATTTGTATTTGACTTTATTAAATGGATTTATATTATTATTTGGTACATCCGGGCCGGAGTAGGAGGGGATAGAAAGAGAAAAAAAAGGGGGGGCGAGAGGGTGATAAGAAAGAGAGACAACAAGAACAGCAAACACAACAATAACAAAAACAATAACAAAAACAACATCAACACAATGGAACAACATCAGCAAATAGGATTTGTACAAATATGATGGTAAAAGTGATAGCAAAGAAGCAGTTAGTGAAATAAATAATAATACAGAAATGACAATGAACATTATTGCACTACAAATGGACCAATAGAAATAGCACTATTGATAATGAATAATAACAAGAATTACCTTCATTATCAATACAATTGTTCAAATGCAATGATACATATATGTAATGATAACTTCAAGTACACTTTCAGACACTTGTAAACAAGTAAACTACTCTGACAAGTACAATTTATCAAAATAGTTACTTAAGTAAATGTAACGGAGTAAATGTAGCACGTTACAACCCACCTCTAATGAATTGTGTAGGTATAATCCTGTGATGTGAGTTAATGTAAATTGTTAAAGGAGAACTGCACTTTTTTTAGAATTTCACAATCCTCATGAGATACAAGAAGACAAAAGTTTTTTTTTTTGCATTCTAACTTGTAAAAATCAGCTTGTTCTCTGTGGCTAGCGATGCAGCGAATGGGAGCAATCAATTCTACCTCTAAATCACTTTAAAATGCATTCAAAAACCGTCAGCAATACTTATTTTCCGTTCCTTAACCTGTATAAAAACCAAGCTGTAGAAACATTGTTATTGTAAGAGCAAACACTTAGAAACTATTTTTCTAGCATAGTAACACATTGGCGTGCTATGGTATTAGCCGTGAAAGCTAGCTACGGAAATAGATTACATCCACAACTACACGAAACGTGTTTGAGTTTATAATGCACAGCACTGCTAGAAGACACCAATCTGTACTGACTGAAAAACATGAACAATCACATTACAGTATATGTAAAGTATTAACCCACATTTTATGTTTTGTTTGTACACAGTTAGCCAGGTAGCGTATGTGCTGTAGTTGTAATGACATGCATGACGTGCTGCGTGTATCATGATGAATATTGCAGTGTGACTCACACGATGGACAGTTGTTTGATTGGTCCAGCTGGTCGGGGACGTTTTTCCCATTTTTTGGGGTAAGCACTCCATGTATGTCGGCATAGCATGGCTTCAAATTACACATTTGGAAGCGTCATGTCACTTTCACCTCACTCTCACGGCTTGCGTCTGTCCAACGTCTCATTCTTCCTCCGTGCTGGCTTCTAGAAGCAGTAGTTCATCCTCAGTATATTTCGATTAAAAAAGATAAGGTTGTGAATCCTCATTTGTCCAAAAATAGTTTGTTCAGAAGTCGGAAGTGCACTTCTATTGAAACAGAAATAAATGCAAAGTAAATATTGTACATATTACATATTGTTATGACTGTGTTGTTTGCTACATTATATATAGACTTGCAGTGTGTATACAAAATGTTGATGGAGGGTTTTGAAGTTTTTTACAGGGCTACGATGGTGAGTCCCATTAGCCGCATCTTCCAAGCATTTTTATATCATCTTTAGAATCTAAAATAAAAAAAGAAGTGTGTTCTCATCTCTCATAATGATTGTGAATGATAGGCAAAATTCCAAGCAAGTCCATCACCTTTACCTGCATTAGAAATCAAATGTGCTGTGGAAGTTGCACAATTGTTGGCATTGCTTCTTGCTTTTGCACGCCACACTTATTTAAACTCCAACCTTGCATGATGCTTTAGTCTTGTTTGTACAATTTAGATTCATGGTGATATTCTGGTAAATCAACATTTTTTAACCTATTTTGCTTTACCAAGTGATGTGTGTGTGTGTGTGTATTTTTAGGTTTCAGTTGTGTTTGGGCAGATAGGTCACAGCTGTTGGAATTGGGCCAAGGTCAGGTGGTTCTAAACTAGCCTTTGGGTTATTATATCTCTCACACTAAACAGGTCATTGCTTGCTCAAAGCATTCACCTGGCTCCACATACACTCACACAACAACACACACTGACTCCCAGACAAATAAACATGCCCCAAATTATATTGTTTATTCACTTTTTTTTTTCCTGTTTTTACTTACTCACAAATTGCTCACCTTCTCTAGCACACACACACACACACACACACACACACACACACACACACACACACACACACACACACACACACACACACACACACACACACATGCATTCCAAGACTTGTATGTGTTTTACCACTGTCAAAACTGCAAATGTTTCTTTAGATTTTTATAGTAATTTAATTAGTGAGGCAGAAAAACCTTGTGGTGCGAGCATAATTACAGGCTTGTATACAACCAATAGAAGCTATTTTAGCCTGACTCAACCTAATCATCTAAATATCAATATCCTCGTCAGTCCCCACCCCAACACTTCCACGTACAGTACCCACCTGGCTCTGATCAGATGAGGCTTTTACAACAACACGCATGTACAAGCACCCAAGCCAACGTTTACTCCAAGCTCTCCCAGATGCAACTCTGAGATGTGAAACGGTTAAAAAGGAGGTGGGGTGGTGATGGGGGATTGTCAAGGAATAATTGCCTTGAGACGGTGCAGAAATGAGCTCTAATGGTCAGTAATCCAAGCCTGGAAAAGCCTTCTCCACAGTGTTCCACTGAATGTCAGTAATGGGCTTCCAGCTCTGTCACTTACATATGCATAGATCTTTCTCCATTAAAGCTTGTTTGAATGACAAATATGGGTGACTGTAAAAAATACAAAAAAGTGGAGGGAAATGAGTGTAGAAAGAGAAAAATAGTTTTTTATCTTGGCTGGCAGTAATTTGGCAAGCGCTCATGCTTCCATCCTTGAATCTCATTAGCCAATTGTTCAAATGATGCTGCCTCGGTAGAGTACAGGGGCAAGAGATGCAGTTTAGAGTGGGCTGGAGGATATTTGCACCTAGAATTGTTGTTATTTATTTTTTTACCTGTGTCTCTGAAAGTGTTAGAGAGTGAATCATCCAATGCTGACAACATTTTTACTTGGATTCACCATGACGTCACGTCCGTCTTATGTCCAGCTCAGTAAACATGGGTGGTGGTCAAGCCAGTGTCTGTTCTCAATGGGTACTAGGCGCCATCTCGCCTTTCTCGAAGAAAAATGCCCTATGCTCGCATTGTTTTCAGCTGTATGAACCGTTCAAATAGCGAAAAGGATCAACGTTTCTTCAGAGTTCCTTGAGAGGTAATCAACAAGGGCGGAAGAGTGCAAGATTTTAGGAAAGACGACGAGAAAAGTGGCACACAGGGTCCAGGGTCGAATAATTCACAAGTTTGCAGTAATCACTTCATTAAAGGTTTGTTTGATATACTTTCAACATTTAGTATTTCCCATTTAAGTACTATCTGGATATTATTTGTATTTCTTGAAACACATTTTGTTACTGTGTTTCGTAAAGCAAATGTAAGCTAAACCTAAAAGAGATAAGCTTTTACTGGAAGCAGTAATCTTAAAGTAAGATTTCAGCACATTAGAGTGTTCGCCATGAGATCGGTAGGTTGTGAGTTCAAACCCCGGCCGAGTCATACCAAATACTATAAAAATGGGACCCATTATCTCCCTGTTTGGCACTCAGCATCAAGGGTTGGAATTGGGGGTTAAATCACCAAAAATGATTCAAGGGCGCGGCCACCGCTGCCGCTCACTGCTCTCCTCACCTCCCAGGGGGTGAACAAGGGTGATGGGTCAAATGCAGAGAATAATTTTGCCACACCTCGTGTGTGACAATCATTGGTACTTTAACTTTAACTTAATACACAAGATCTATAGTTATAGTATGATAAAAACGGGGAAAAACTTGCATACTCGTAAATTGCAGAGTTTCCATGTTCATGTTTGAATTGCTGGCTGCTCGAGTTTGTAATATTGCCACACCACCGACATGGTGTTTGCTTTGGTAGCGCAGTCTTCCATTGGTGCAATGGATTTTCAAATCCGGTGAAAAAAGGCAAAGAAAAATAAGTAATTTCCGTGTAGCAACATTAGCATGCCAGCGGACTTATTGGCTTGTGTGTGGTCTATTTAGGTCGAAGACCCTACGTTTCTTACCATATACATATTAGTATGGTATCGGAGATTCCAATACAAGTATTCACCGATACCAATACATCCAAAAAGCTCCGTATAGGTATCGGAACATACCTATATTTTATTTGGCGTACCACTAGATAAAGCAAGCGTACCACTATAGTTTGACAATCCCTGAAAGAATTCCTCTAAATAAAGGACATCTGGGATCCCTGAACAAACTTCTGCATCACGACTCTATTCGTCTCATACAAGTACTCCTTATGTATTACAACTAAAACCAGGGGCCACATAATTAATAGGATCCATTGCACTAACCATTCTTGCTAAGGGAGTATGATTACCATCAAAGGGTAGCAAATAATATAACTTTACAGACTAAAAACAACACCACTTTAACTATTAAACCCTGTCTGTACAAAATAACACATTAAAATGCATTATAACACTGTCAAAAGTGATAACTGTAACAATAAGGAATGCTCAGATTTGCAAGTCTTCCGGATTCGGCTCCTGTAACATACTCCCAAATGATGTTTCAAATCTTCAAAATTCTACTGTTTTTGTGTGCATATAAATATTTTGCAGCTTTCGTCCTGATGTCCGTACTCCAACAAGGGGTGGCACTTGTTAGCCTCTGCGCTGCTTTTTGGAACTTACATTACGTACACTATAAACCTTGGCTGACATGGGTTATACTTGTATAGCGCTTTTCTACCTTCAAGGTACTCAAAGCGCTTTGCCACTATTTCCACATTCATCCATTCACACACACATTCACGCACTGATGGCGGGAGCTGCCACGCAAGGCACTAACCACGACCCATCTGGAGCAAGGGTGAAGTGTCTTCCTCAAGGACACAACGGACGTGACTAGGTTGGTGGAAGCTGGGGATTGAACGAGGAACCCTCAGGTTGCTGGCACGGCCACTCTCCCAACCGCGCCACGCCTCCGCTACATCACTGTCTAGGTACGGAACCCGTTTATAATATGAGGACTACCTCTATTCACCTGTCTCTCCAATGAGGATGGATAGCATGAATATTGCAAAATAGCCTACATTGTAGATGTAGTAGTGTCGTCTGCAGACAATCAGTATGTGTAGCCGGATCGAGTCTGCGTTGTGTATTGTGTGTGTTGCTCGGAAGACAAGGGCACACACAGAAAAATAAAACAACATTTTGTGAGGAATAGAAACATACCTGTATGAAATAAATAACTAATGCGGCTGCAATAAGACACATGGCTTTGCAGCACACCAGTCTAAAATAGAGGGAAAACTTCAATTAAGTGCGGCAACCACTGTGTGTGTGAGTGAGAAGTGCTGCTGAACAGTACACTACCAAAAAGTTTGCTAAAACACTCAAACTCTGAGCAAAACAAGTGTACATGAACATATCGACAACATTAGCAGCACAAGAGTCCATTAGAACCTCGTTGAACAGTTTACACTTGTTATACTCTCTTAAAACACGAGAGCAGAGAAAAACACTCACCTTCTAATGGCAAATGAGGACAGGATAGACAACGTCACTACCGAAAGACGATAGGACTTCAAAATAAAATGACAAATGCTGCCAAAACGAACTATTTGCTGAAAAAATTACAAAATAAAAGTGACAATAGAGCAATAAAATAAAATGTGAGGGAATTTTGGTGGAACGCATACAATATATGTTATATACTGTACCTGCAACACATGCACTAAATTAGTCCGATTTCTAGTTTGTGTGACGATCGGTAACTTCATTTCTGTTTGTTTCCTTGTTTTTGTATTTACTTCCTATCAGTGTGCTTATTTTGGTTTCCACTTCCTGCTTGTTCCGCTAAGCACTGTCTTTGTTCACGCACCTGCTGTTGATTGGCACCTGGTCCACACCTGCGGCCAATCATCCATCCATCCATCCATCTTCAACCGCTTATCCGGAATCAGGTCGCGGGGACAACAGCTCCAGCAGAGACCCCCAGACTTCCCTCTCCAGAGCAACATTAGCGACTTCCTCCTGGGGAATCCCGAAGCGTTCCCAGGCCAGAAAGGAGATGTAATCCACCCATCTGGTCCTTGGCCTACCGCGGGGTCTCCTCCCAGTGGGACGTGCAACGAGGACCTCCCTAAGGAGACGTTCGTGAGGCATCCGCACGAGATGCCCGAACCACTTAAGCTGACTCCTTTCCAAGCGAAGGAGCAGCGGCTCTACTCCGAGTCTCTCTCGGGTGACTGAACTTCTCACCCTATATCTAAGGGAGATGCCAGCCACCCTTCTGAGGAAACTCATTTTGGCCGCTTGTATCTGTGATGTTATTATTTCGGTCATGACCCACACTTCATGACCATAGGTGAGAGTACGAATGTAGATAGCTCGGTAGACCGAGAGCTTTGCCTTCTGGCTCAGCTCTCGTTTCGTCACAACAGTGCGGCAGAGAGACTGCAATACTGCCCCAGCAGCTCAGATTCTCCGGCTGATTTCCTTCTCCAAATTTCCCTCACTCGTGAACAAGACCCCGAGATACTTAACTCCTCCACCTGAGACAGAGTCTTGTCCTCTACCTGTACTGTACAAACCATCGGTTTCCTGCTGAGAACCATGGCCTCAGATTTGCAGATGCTGATCCTCATTCCAGCCGCTGAACACTCGGCTGCGAACCGATCCAGTGAGAGCTGAAGGTCACGAACCGAAGGTGCCATCAGGACCACATCATCTGCAAACAGCAGTGACGCAACCTTTAGCCCCCCGAGACTTATACCCTTTCCGCCATGGCCACGACTTTGCCTAGAAATCCTGTACATGAAAATCTCAAACAGGATAGGTGACAGAGCGCAGCCCTGGCGGAGACCAACCCCCACTGGAATAGGATCCAACTTACTTCCAAGCACCCGGAGAAAACTCTCGCTTTGGTTGTACAGAGATTGGATGGCCCTCAGCAGGGTTCCCCTCACTCCGTACTCCCTCAGCATCTCCCACAAGATCTCCCGGGGGACCCGGTCATACGCCTTCTCCAAACCCACAAAGCACATGTAGACTGGATAGGCATACTCCCAGGCCTTTTCCAGGATTCTCGCAAGAGTAAAGAGCTGGTCAGTTGTTCCATGGCCAGGACAGAATCCACATTGCTCCTCTTGAATCTGAGGACCCTCCTTTCCAGTACCTTGGCGTAAACTTTCCCAGGGAGGCTGAGTAGTGTGATACCCCTGTAAATAGCACACACCCTCTGGTCCTCCTTTTTGAAAAGGGGAACCACCACCCCAGTCTGCCACTCCATCGGCACTGTCCCAGACTTCCACGCAATGTTGAAAAGGCGTATCAACCAGGACAGCCCATCAACACCCATAGCCTTCAGCATTTCTGGACGGATCTCGTCAACCCCCGGAGCTTTGCCACTGTGAAGTTGTCTAACTACCTCAGTGACTTCACTCCGAGAGATCGACGTCGATTCCCCATCATCCTCAGGCTCTGCTCCTATCAGGGAGGGTGTGTCTGATGTATTTGGGTTCAGGAGTTCAAGTGCTCTTTCCAACGCCCTACGACTTCCTCACTTGAAGTCAGCAAAGTCCCATCCTTGCTGTACACAGCTTGGATGGTTCCCTGCTTCCCCCTCCTGAGGTGCCGTATGGTCTTCCAGAACAGCTTTGGTGCCGCCCGATATTCCTTCTCCATGGATTCCCCGAACTGCTCCCACACCCTCTGCTTAGTCTCGTCCACAGCCATGGCCGCTGCCCTTTGGGCCTGTCGGTACCTTGCAACTGCCTCCGGAGTCCCCTGGGATAACATACCCCAGTAGGACTCCTTCTTCAGTCGGACGGCTTTCCTGACCACCACCGTCCACCAGGGTGTTCGAGGGTTACTGCCCCTTGAGGCACCTAAGACCTGCTGGCCACAGCTCGCAGTTGCAGCTTTAGCAATAGAGGCTTTGAACATTGTCCATTCCTGTTCAATGTCCCCAACCTCCACAGGGATGGCAGAGAAATCCCGCCGGAGGTGGGAGTTGAAGTCCTTCCGGACAGAGGACTCCTCCAAACGTTCCCAGTTCACCCGCACTACACGCTTGGGTTTACCAGGCCTGTCCAGAGGTTCCCCCGCCATCTGACCCAGCTCACCACCAGATGGTGATCAGTTGACAGTTCAGCCCCTCTCTTCACCCGAGTGTCCAAAACATACGGCCTCAGATCAGCTGATACGATTACAAAATCGATCATTGATCTTTGGCCTAGGGTGCTCTGGTACCAGGTACACCTATGAGCATCCTTATGCTTGAACATGGTGTTTGTTATCATAAGTCCGTGACTAGCACAGAAGTCCAATAACAATCCAGCACTCAGGTTCAGATCAGGGAGACCGTTCCTCCCAATCACGCGAGTCCAAGTATCACTGTCACTGCCCACGTGCGCGTTGAAGTCCCCCAGCAAGACTATGGAATCCCCTGCCGGTGCCCCAAACAGGACCCCATGCAAGGTATCCAAGAAGGCAGAATACTCTGAACTCTTGTTTGGTGCGTACGCACAAACAACAGTCAGAGTTTTACCCCCGCCAACCCTAAGGCGAAGGGAGGCGACCCTCTTGTCCACGGGGGTGAATTCCAATGTACAGGCACTCAGCCGGGGACTTGTGAGTATCCCCACACCCGCCTGGGCCCTCACACCCTGAGCAACTCCAGAAGTGAACAAGGTCCATCCCTTGTCCAGGAGTGTGGTTTCAGAGCCCTTGCTATGCGTAGAGGTAAGCCCCACCAGATCCAACCGGTAGCATTCCACCTCTCGCACCAGCTCAGGCTCCTTCCCCACCAGCGTAGAAATGTTCCACGTCCCGAAAGTCAGCCTCTGCTGCCCCGAATTGGTCCGTTTGGAGCCTCCACTTTCACTGACATCCACTTGGCAGCGCACCCGAACCCCACTGGTTCCGACCGTGGGTGGTGGGCCCACGTGGCGGAGAAGATGGTGTGTCCACGTAGCTTCTTCGGGCTGTGCCTGGTCAGGCTCCATGGCTAGCCCGGCCACCAGGCGCTCGCTGACGAGCCCTGCCTCCGGGCCTAGCTCCAGAGGAGGGCCGTGGGCTTCCTCCGGGCCGGTTAACGCATCTTGTCTTTGTGTTTTGCTAGGGGGGTATCGTAACCCTGATGGGGGGGGGGGGGCATTCGGGTGCTACACCTTGCCCAAGGGTGACCCGGAACTATGTAAGGCAGGGGCGTTCAACTTCCTGAGGCTTAATACAAGCCCACATACCAATGGGTATGCGGCCAAAAAGCATATGTCTATTTATGTTTCACTCGAGCACTCCTCAGGGCTCGAAGATCACTCTATGTTTGGAACGTTTGTATGCAAGACTGCTTAATTTTCTGTTGTATGAGAATAAAACTCATTTTACCTCCTCTTCGCTCTCCTGGTTCCTGCATCTTGGGGTCACAAGAGCGGCAGCCATTCGAGTTCCTAACAGCTTGGCTCTATATAAGCATTCTACAACCCATGGAAATACCTTAATCCACACGTCTGCCCTGTGCTCCTTGACGACAGTCTGCACCGGAGCCAAACCGCAGGACAGGTGTAACAACTACATCATTACCGGGCATTCTTTTTAACTCCTTGTACAGATCTGAATGCTTATTATTTAGATGTTTGAAGTAAAGGTTGTAATACTAATCACCACATTTGGCGGAGCGTGTTTTAAAGCAAACTTGAAGCACAGCGCTTCCTTGTTTAAAGTGTCACCTTTATCGTTGGTTTTGAAACCCAAATACCTCCATATTGTACTTCAAGCACCGTCTTTATTAACCAGTAGAATTGTCGTTTTTTGCCATTTTTCCTCTGTGTGCGTTTTGACACACTCAACATCATGCGCCTCGTTCTGTAGTCACCACCGCACAGCAGCATTCAATCAATCAATCAATGTTTATTTATATAGCCCTAAATCACAAGTGTCTCAAAGGGCTGCACAAGCCACAACGACATCCTCGGTACAGAGCCCACATAAGGGCAAGGAAAAACTCACCCCAGTGGGACGTCGAAGTGAATGACTATGAGAAACCTTGGAGAGGACCGCATATTTTTTTTTTTTTACCATTTGCGGCCCATAGCTAATGTTTTAAAGTCCCACGGCACATTCTAAAAATACTATTAAAATAAACAAAAACATAACAAAAGTATAATAAAAAAGCTTAAAGGTGAAATGTAATTTAGAAAAAGTTGCAATGTTGACTAATAAAACAAAGCTGTTTTTTTTCTTTCAAACTGTCATTGCTCAAAACATAATATTGAATCAAAATCAAAGTTTTTATGAATTATTGACCTATCCAAGGTCACATCAAATATTCCACTTTGAAAAATATTTTTGGTGGAAGATTTTGCATATTTTGTGTGTTTGCCATAAAAAAACATAGATTTGTTTGACAAAAAAGGGCGGAAAACAAACAAACAAAAAAACAACATAAAAAAAACTAAAACATTTTGAAATGAGGATTGTTGATGTAGCCTCCAGAGATTTAAGCGTTAAATATAAAATGTATGTATGCCCTGCCGCACCATTATCATCAATTCATGACAGAAGCAAAACACTTTTTTACACTTTAATATTGAAATAAATTCACCTACAACCCTTTTTCCATAGGAGTTGGGAAATTGTGTTAGATGTAAATATAAACGGAATACAATGATTTGCAAATCCCTTTCAACCCATATTCAATTGAATGCACTACAAAGACAAGATATTTGATGTTCAAACTCATAAACTTTTTTTTTTTTTTGCAAATAATAATTAACTTAAAATGTCATGGCTGCAACACGTGCCAAAGTAGTTGGGAAAGGGCACGTTCACCACTGTGTTACATGGCCTTTCCTTTTAATAACACTCAGTAAACGTTTGGGAACTGAGGAGACACATTTTTTAAGCTTCTCAGGTGGAATTCTTTCCCATTCTTGCTTGATGTACTGCTTAAGTTGTTCAATAGTCCGGGGGTCTACGTTGTGGTATT
Organism: Entelurus aequoreus; assembly: GCF_033978785.1. Taxonomy (NCBI): domain Eukaryota; kingdom Metazoa; phylum Chordata; class Actinopteri; order Syngnathiformes; family Syngnathidae; genus Entelurus; species Entelurus aequoreus. The sequence goes on along the minus strand of NC_084739.1, from coordinate 47,832,769 downwards.
TTAGGCTTCATAATGCACCACACATTTTCAATGGGAGACAGGTCTGGACTACAGGCAGACCAGTCTAGTACCCGCACTCTTTTACTATGAAGCCACGTTGATGTAACACGTGGCTTGGCATTGTCTTGCTGAAATAAGCAGGGGCATCCATGGTAACGTTGCTTGGATGGAAACATATGTTGCTCCAAAACCTGTATGTACCTTTCAGCATTAATGGCGCCTTCACAGATGTGTAAGTTACCCATGTCTTGGGCACTAATACACCCCCATACCATCACAGATGCTGGCTTTTCAACTTTGCGCCTATAACAATCCGGATGGTTCATTTCCTCTTTGGCCCGGAGGACACAACGTCCACAATTTCCAAAAACATTTTGAAATGTGGACTCGTCAGACCACAGAACACTTTTCTACTTTGTATCAGTCCATCTTAGATGAGCTCAGGCCCAGCGAAGCCGACGGCGTTTCTGGGTGTTGTTAATAAACGGTTTTTGCCTTGCCTAGGAGAGTTTTAACTTGCACTTACAGATGTAGCGACCAACTGTAGTTAATGACAGTGAGTTTCTGAAGTGTTCCTGAGCCCATGTGGTGATATCCTTTACACACTGATGTCGCTTGTTGATGCAGTACAGCCTGAGGGATCGAAGGTCACAGGCTTAGCTGCTTACGTGCAGTGATTTCTCCAGATTCTCTGAACCCTTTGATGATATTACGGACTGTAGATGGTGAAATCCCTAAATTCCTTGCAATAGCTGGTTGAGAAAGGTTTTTCTTAAACTGTTCAACAATTTGCTCACGCATTTGTTGACAAAGTGGTGACCCTAGCCCCATCCTTGTTTGTGAATGACTGAGCATTTCATGGAATCTACTTTTATACCCAATCATGGCACCCACCTGTTCCCAATTTGCCTGTTCACCTGTGGGATTTTCCAAATAAGTGTTTGATGAGCATTCCTCAACTTTATCAGTATTTATTGCCACCTTTCTTAACTTCTTTGTCACGTGTTGCTGGCATCAAATTCTAAACTTAATGATTATTTGCAAAAAAGTTTATCAGTTTGAACATCAAATATGTTGTCTTTGTAGCATATTCAACTGAATATGGGTTGAAAATGATTTGCCAATCATTGTATTCCGTTTATATTTACATCGAACACAATTTCCCAACTCATATGGAAACGGGGTTTGTATATACACTACCGTTCAAAAGTTTGGGGTCACCCATCCAATTTTGTGGTATAGCCTTCATTTCTAAGAACAAGAATAGACTGTCGAGTTTCAGATGAAAGTTCCCTTATTCTGGACATTTTGAGCATTTAATTGACCCCACAAATGTGATGCTCCAGAAACTCAATCTGCTCAAAGGAAGGTCAGTTGTGTAGCTTCTGTAACGAGCTAAACTGTTTTCAGATGTGTGAACATGATTGCACAGGGATTTTCTAATCATCAATTAGCCTTCTGAGCCAATGAGCAAACACATTGTACCATTAAAACACTGGAGTGATAGTTGCTGGAAATGAGCCTCTATACACCTATGTAGATATTGCACCAAAAACCAGACATTTGCAGCTAGAATAGTCATTTACCACATTAGCAATGTATAGAGTGTATTTCTTTAAAGTTAAGACTAGTTTAAAGTTATCTTCATTGAAAAGTACAGTGCTTTTCCTTCAAAAATAAGGACATTTCAATGTGACCCCAAACTTTTGAACGGTAGTGTATATATATATATATATATATATATATATATATATATATATATATATATATATATATATATATATATATATATATATATATATATATATATATATATATATATACATACATATATATATATATATATATATATATATGTATTGTATATATATATATATATATATATATACATCAATCAATCAATCAATGTTTATTTATATAGCCCTAAATCACAAGTGTCTCAAAGGGCTGTACAAGCCACAACGACATCCTCGGTACAGAGCCCACATACGGCAAGGAAAACTCACCCCAGTGGGACGTCAATGTGAATGACTATGAGAAACCTTGGAGAGGACCGCATATGTGGGTAACCCCCCGCCCCTCTAGGGGAGACCGAAAACAATGGATGTCAAGTGGGTCTGACATAATATTGTGAAAGTCCAACACATCAGGGAAAGTCCAGTCCATGGTGGGGCCAGCAGGAACCATCCCGAGCGGAGACGGGTCAGCAGCGTAGAGATGTCCCCATCCGGTGAACAGGCTAGTGGTCCACCCCGGGTTGGGAGCAGAGTAGAAAATAAAAGAAAAGAAGCGGCAGATCAACTGGTCTAAAAAGGGAGTCTATTTAAAGGCTAGGGTATACAAATGAGTTTTAAGATGAGACTTATATGCTTCTACTGAGGTAGCATCTCTAACTGTTACCGGGAGGGCATTCCATAGTATTGGAGCCCGAATAGAAAACGCTCTATAGCCCGCAGACTTTTTTTGGGCTCTGGGAATCACTAATAAGGCGGAGTTCTTTGAACGCAGATTTCTTGCCGGGACATATGGTACAATACAATCGGCAAGATAGGCAGGAGCTTGACCGTGTAGTATTTTATACGTAAGTAGTAAAACCTTAAAGTCGCATCTTAGGTGCACAGGAAGCCAGTGCAAGTGAGCCAGTATAGGCCCAATATGATCAAACTTTCTTGTTTTTGTCAAAAGTCTAGCAGCCGCATTTTGTACCATCTGTAATCTTTTAATGCTAGACATAGGGAGACCCGAAAATAAAACGTTACAGTAATCGAGACGAGATGTAACGAACGCATGGATAATTATCTCAGCATCGTTTGTGGACAAAATGGAACGGATTTTAGCGATATTACAGAGATGAAAGAAGGCCGTTTTAGTAACACTCTTAATGTGTGACTCAAACGAGAGAGTTGGGTCGAAGATAATACCCAGATTATTTACCGAGTCGCCTTGTTTAATTGTTTGGTTGTCAAATGTTAAGGTGGTATTATTAGATAGATGTCGGTGTTGAGCAGGACCGATAATCAGCATTTCCGTTTTCTTAGCGCTGAGTTGCAAAAAGTTAGCGGACATCCATTGTTTAATTTCATTAAGACACGCCTCCAGCTGACTACAATCCGGCGTGTTGGTCTGCTTTAGGGGCATGTAGAGTTGGGTGTCATCAGCATAACAGTGAAAGCTAACACCGTATTTGCGTATGATGTCACCTAGCGGCAGCATGTAAATACTAAAGAGTGCAGGGCCAAGAACCGAACCCTGGGGAACTCCGCACGTTACCTTAACATAGTCCGAGGTCACATTGTTATGGGAGACACACTGCATCCTGTCAGTAAGATAAGAGTTAAACCAAGACAAGGCTAAGTCTGACATCCCAATACGCGTTTTGATACGCTCTAATAAAATATTATGATCAACAGTATCGAAAGCGGCGCTAAGATCAAGAAGCAGCAACATAGATGACGCATCAGAATCCATCGTTAGCAATAGATCATTAGTCATTTTTGCGAGGGCTGTCTCCGTAGAGTGATTTGCCCTGAAACCGGATTGAAAAGGTTCACAGAGATTGTTAGACGCTAAGTGTTCATTTAGCTGCTGTGCGACAATTTTTTTGAGGATTTTCGAGATAAACAGAAGGTGGGACACCGGCCGGTAGTTTACCATGAGGTCAGGATCGAGGTTAGGTCTTTTGAGTAGAGGATGAATAACCGCTTTTTTGAATGCTAGGGGAACAGTGCCAGAGGAAAGTGATAAGTTTATAATATTTAACACTGATGGACCTAATAATACAAAAAGCTCCTTGATAAGTTTCCCAGGAATTGGGTCAAGTAAACATGATGTTTGTTTTGTCCCATTTACACATTTTAACAATTCCTCCAATGTTATTTCATCAAAGAGAGAGAAACTATTTTGGAGGGCGGTATCCGTCGTATATACAGTCGTATCTGTGTTAATAGAACCCAGTTGTAGCTGAGATGCATTGTCTTTAATCTCTTTTCTAATGACTTCAATTTTCTTATTAAAGAAATTCATAAAGTCATCTGCTGAGTGGGTGGAGCTACTGGGAGGAGTCCCTTGTTGGGTTAGCGATGCTACTGTACTAATCAAAAATGTAGGATCATTTTTGTTGAGGTGGATGAGATTTGAGTAATATTTAGCTTTAGCTGAGGTAAGCATGCGTTTATAAGTTATTAAACCATCACTCCATGCTTGATGGAAAACCTCAAGTTTAGTCGCACGCCATTTGCGTTCCAGCGTTCTACATGATAATTTATGGGCTTTAGTTTCTTCTGTAAACCATGGGATACGCCTTTTAGGGGCCCTTTTTAGCTTTAGCGGTGCTACACTATCAATGGTGTCGCGCAGGGCGTCGTTAAAGTTGTCAGTGAAGTTATCAATAGAGCCCACATAATTTGGGAATGGTGCCATTACCGAAGGCTGTAGGTCAGTAAGAGTCGTCGTTGTGGCAGCATTAATGTTGCGGCTGCTATAGTAGTTATTATTATTATTATTAGTTTGTTGACAATGAGTCAGAACTTCGAATTTTATAAGGTAATGATCGGACATTACTTTAGTGTACGGGAGTATCGTAACTTTGGAGGTGGTGACACCCCTGACAAGCACTAGATCTATCGTATTTCCGTTGCGATGCGTGGGTTCATTTATTATTTGTGTAAGACCACAGCTATCAATTATAGTCTGGAGCGCCACGCATGGAGGGTCCGATGGGGTATTCATATGGATGTTAAAGTCTCCCATTATGATTATATTGTCGGCGTGCGTCACTAGATCAGCAACGAACTCTGAAAATTCATTGATGAAGTCCGAATAGGGCCCTGGGGGGCGGTAGATGACAGCCAGGTGCAGAGGCAGCGGTGTGACAAACCTCATAGTGAGCACCTCAAACGAGTTATATTTATTATTTAGGTATATATATATATATATATATATATATATATATATATATATATATATATATATATATATATATATATATATATACATACATTTATATATACAGTATATAATTTATATTGATTTATTTTGCCGTTTTTGTTCACATGTTAAAGGTGTTTTAATGAATATACATGCATGTTTAACATATAGAGTCCTTTCTTTCATGAAGACAAGAATATAAGTTGGTGTATTGCCTGATTCTAATGGCTTGCATTGATTGGAATCAGACAGCAGTGCTGATAACGTCCACGTTTTCAAATGGAGGAGAAAAAAAGTTCTTCCTTTCTGTCTAATATCACATGAAAGTGGTTGGTTTTTGGCAACTTATTCGTCCAGGTTCCATATTCGTTTTTATACACTTTACAAGAAATACATTGGCGGCAAACTCCAAAGCTTGCTAGCTTGTTTGCGCTGGCTTTCGGAGACTCTTATTTTGTTAGCGCAGGCGCGATGGAGCAGCACTTTTATTGTGAAGACAGGAACTGTGCGGTCAGTCTTTAGGCTTTTGACGGGAAGTACGGTTGAAATAAAAAAGTGTCTTTTTTCCATCACACTTTTGATTGATTGATTGAGACTTTTATTAGTAGATTGCACAGTACAGTACATATTCCATACAATTGACCACTAAATGGTAACACCCGAATAAGTTTTTCAACTTGTTTAAGTTGGGGTCCAATTGTGATGGTCATGTGACCACCTGGCTCTGTTTGATTGGTGAAACGGAGTCCAACGTCACCAGTGACTGCATCTGATTGGTGAAACGGAGTCAAACGTCACCAGTGACTGCATTTGATTGGTGAAACGGAGTCAAACGTCACCAGTGACTGCATTTGATTGGTGAATTGTAGGCATGCGATAGATCCTACTTTGAAGGTCTGTCTGACAAACCAAAACAAACAAAGCGTGCATTAACAGATCGATAAAAATCAGTAGCGAGTAGCGAGCTGAATGTAGACGAATGGAGCGCAGTAAAAGTGGCGTTTCTTCTCTATAAATATACTCAAGTAAAAGTAAAAGTATATTGCATTAAAACTACTCTTAGAAGTACAATTTATCCCAAAAGTTACTCAAGTAGATGTAACAGAGTAAATGTAGCGTGTTACTACCCACCTCTGCCCGTATGTGACCTTAGGGCAAGCATTCATGTGTACAGGGAAAGATGCAGCCTGCCAGCAGAAGTGGTGCATCAACTAGTCAGGGGTGTGCAAAGCTATATGTAATATATTAACATGTATTTTGATTCTGAAGAAATAGCGATTGTTGAAGGACTGGAATTGACACTGGCGTATTTGCTTGCATGTGAGTTGAAAAATAAAGCTAACATTGATCCACCGTGTGTGTGCCTCCTCTACTTAACAGCCATAAAAAGATTAGAACCCTCCCAAATATATTACAATATTCAGTATATACTCATTCATACATTGTATTACAGTACTTCAATTTGTTTTCATGTAAAACACACTAATTTTCAAGGTGTGGCGACCATATCTATAGTAGCGACTTTTATTTTATGATGTAGTCGTATTGATTTCGTTGATTTGTTCATTTATGGAATCTGGCCAAATTCCTTTATTTTCACTTTGTCGAACTGAGCATTAGGGATGGGCGATACCACACTTTTAGGAATCGATACGATACCGATACTTTTTCTTGCATTTTCATCGATACCGATACCGATACCGATACCATTAATTTATTATTGGCAATTTTTGTCAGTCAAAAATATTATTACTATTGTTATTATTTAAGACAAATCACAAGACAAATACAGACCATTTATACCACATTTATTATGGTCAATATATAATAAAAGTAAAATTAAAATAAATAACATAAATATGAAATATGAATTAAATATAAACAAAAATATACACATTTTCACTTTTCTTATTTCTCAAAAAAAAAAGTCTTGGTAGAAAAAGCTTAAAAAAACTATTATTCATAACAATGTAATGTTTCAAACCTCTTTGTGGAAGTAAACTTATAACACTTCTCTGAAGCAAAGTCAATAATTTCCTTATCACAATAAACTAGGATTTCCTTGTCCTATAAACCTGCATACGAAAGACAGTTCCCTGAGAAAATGAACTTGGAAAAATGATCTACAAAAATGTCTGACACCATCACACCTTTAGTGTACTCGAGATATGTCGTCACACGTCACACTTTACTGAAGTCTCAGATTGCTGTTCAGGAAAAGTAACATGTTCACATTTTCTGCTTTGATACGATTACGCCTCTGGCTGATTATTTCTCCGGCCTTAGAGAAGAGTCTCTCTGCTGGAACAGACGTTGCAATAGTTCCAAGGTATTTTTTCGCAACTTTGTTCAGCATTGGGAATGTGGTTTCATTTTTTTCCACCAAACCAAAGGGTCCTCACTCCTTGGGATCACCTTTTCCTCCATGTATCTTCTCATTTCAACATACGCATCTGTGTTTGCTGTGCGATTGCTCTGGCTGCATCGCTGTCGGCTGGCTGTGTGTGTGTTGCACGTTGACGACGCTCATTCGCTGTCTCCTGTGACGTGACTGGGCCAGCTCTATACTCTGCCAGGTACAGGGGTGTCCCAGCACATAGTAAGTTAAGTAAGTAATCAAAAACATCTGAAAGTAATGCTTGCACACCCCACACGCCGTTTTTTGGTTTAAATCGATACTTTTTTCAGAAAAGTGATGCCAAATGAGTAGCGTGTGAGTATCGATATATCGATACCACAGGATCGATACGCACATCCCTACTGAGCATGCAAGTGACGTCTAGGCCACATTGGGGCTTGTGCGTGTTTATACTGGAGTCTGATAAAGATCACATTTTACTTGCAGTGTAAACAGTCAGCTGGAAAAAAAATTGATTTTGGCCACTTTTGCCTGCAGTGTAAACGTAGTAATAATGGCAGGTATATCGTTGTTTTTCCTGGGCAGCAAAAGGCAATCCTTGATGTTGTCCAGGTCCATCTTTGTTCCTTTGCTTTGGAGGAAAAATGTCACTTGTTGCTCCGTTGAGTTAATTTATTCTTAAATGGCCTCGAAGTGCAGCCACGGAGCGTGCATATTAGCAGGGCTTTATTTACAGCCCAGAGATAATCGCCTAAATTATGTGCCAATATTGCTCTAAATGGTCTACTTTTTGTTTTACATCTGCGATACGCCAGTCCTTTTCTGCGTTCTGGAGAAACAATAATTTTAATTCCTCCAGAAGACCGAAGAGCTGCTTCCGCAGTCACCTTCTCGGACAAGAAGTCAAGAGACTTCTTTATGTCATGGACCTCTTTTTCGACAGGGGTCCTTTTTGGTGGTATGCCAGTAATGACCCAAAGCGACACCGGTTTTGACTATGAGCTGTCCGGATACCCGCCAGCTCTCGGTTGCGCAGCATTAAAACAATCAGTAACTTCAAGTACAGTCCAAAATATGAGGACATCAAGAACAGGGAAAATGTGTATTCGACAAAGGTTTCCCTTCAAGGGCCGTAAACCAATATCAATAGTCACATAATCCAGAAAAAAAGGGTTTTTTCAAAGCCAGGTTGCAAACACAGAATCACTGAACAACTTGTGTGCAGTCGTGTTGAGTTGGGTTGCTCCCGTAACGTGGAAATGTGGCTTTAGTCAGCTAGGACAGGCTCCAGCTTCCCTGTGAAGCAGTAAAGAATGAACCAAGTCCCCAATGAACACAGCAAAATGTGCTCATGAGCTTAACCTTTCAAGGCAAAGCTGGTCATATGTTTATTCTTGTAGTCCAGGTGGTCCTTATCTGGATGACTGCCCTGACCGCTCTCCCCTGGCACCTACGGTGCGATACAGAAGACATCACTGGCGCAAGCACATCAGCAGGTCAGACACATACTATCGCATAATACTCTGTTTGAAACCCAGTGTACAGTTCATACCAGCCCTTGATATTATTTTCTTTAATTGGTATGTCTTCATACTATAAATGTAACTTTTTTTAAATACAGCATCACAGGTACAGCCATAAATGGAGTATGAAATAGTCCAAACACTCAACACAAATAAAATAAACCCACTCACTGTTTTCTGTGGCTTTCAATTGTTACCTTTTAGACAAGTTTTGTGGACCTTTATCAACTTGCTGGGCCAAACCAATCATATTGTGGCCACCTGCTGGGAATCTCATGCAGTGAAGCCAACTTGCTTCTGTTTGTCTACAGGATCAATTCCAGTTAAATTATAGCATTTACTGACTGGGTGGCATTTTTGAGCAGTGGCAAGCATTGTCAACACACAGCAAGAGGTTTTTGTGTGCAATCCTTCCATTCTTTGGGTTCTCTGGCTTCCCCCCACACACTAAAAACATGCAATAAGGTTAATTGATGGCCATAGTTTTCTGTCTCTAGGTGTCGGCCCTGTGATTGCCTGGCAATCTGTCCAGGATGTATCCCAAAGGTATCCAGCTGTATAGATAATGGATGGATATTTACCCTCCATCACTGGTCCTCGCGGCCCAAAAACGAGAGCCATTAGCCACACCAGGCCTGCCCTCCGCTCAATAGTAAAAAAATGTCCTTCAGCTTATGTTCCCCCTAGGAACTCTTCAAACAAGAGGGTTTCTTTACCGTTTGAACAACTTATTTCACTCTCTGCTTCAAACAGCAGGTAGGTGTCATATAACCATTGTTAAGATGTTTGAAGTTAAGTTTTCCAAATGAATTTGTACCTGCAAATGTTTTTTCTGAGGACATTCTTCAAAGTTACCAAAGTTAATTATTCATTGTGAGCCTGCATGTTCATTGGTCAGTTTGACACTGATACCTTTCTGTCTGATACGTGTGTACACGTTTAATTTAAAAACATTATTGGGGGTTTATGGACCATGTGCACAAAACATTTTTAACAAGGAATTCGATGGGTGGATCAAATTTATCTAACAGCTAAGTTTCATCTGTATTCCTTAATTTGACTCCACCTAAAATACAATTAGGGATTTAACGATCAAGGGTATTAATGATCAATCAATCAATCAAAGTTGATTTATACAGCACTTAATCACAAGTGTCTCAAAGGGCTGCACAAGCCACAACGACATCCTCGGCTCAGATCCCACATTAGGACAAGAAACAACTCAACCCAATGGTAACACTCCCAATGGTTAGTACTGTACTACAGTTTTAAAATAAAATAATCAAAAAACCATGATTGATAATTGCACTTTGCTCAACTCAGACTGACTGGTGCCAGCTCGCTATTTTAATTGCGAACATAAAAACAAGGCATTAACGTTTTTCCCTATTAAGAAAGGACATACCCTGAGCAACTCAGATTCAACCTGTAGACTGAGCTTTCTTAGAACAGAGTGATCAATCCATACCAGACAGGGGTGTTTTTATAGTGCGTTCAAGTACCGGAGAATAGAGTAGGATGTCACATCGCCTGCCAGAAATAATGAATAATATATATTATTTATTACATACTTTTCATTAAAATAAATCTTAGCCTGCTATACAGTACAAACAAATATTTAAAACAATAAAAGTTTAGCCATTTAAACAGATAAAATACTAAAACTAAAACACTTTAAATGAAAACATGTAAAATTGTGGATTTTCTAACAGTGTGTCTATTTATTTAGCTATTTAAAAAAAATTACTTGGTCAAAAGATTATGGTGTGTTTATCAATACTTTTTGAGTACATACAACAATACCGCGATAATGATATCTGTGATGATTTTTGGTATGATAACCGTGATATGAGTTTTCATAACCTTACACAAACCAAGCATGAAGTCGAAGGAATTGTGTGTTAACCTCCGAGACAGGATTGTGTCGAGGCACAAATCTGGGGAAAGGTAAAGAAAAATCTGCTTTCTTGAAGATCCCAATGAGCACAGTGGCTTCCATCATTCGTGAATGGAAAAGTGGGGAACCACCAGGACTCTTCTTTGAGCTGGCCAGCTGTCCCAACTGAGCGATCGGGGTAGAGGGGCCCTAGTGACCAAGAACCCGATGGTTACTTTGTCAGAGCGACAGCATTCCTCTGTGGAGGGAGGAGAACTTTACAGGAGGACAGCCATCTCTGCAGCAATCCACCATGAAGAAGACAGAATGGCTTCTGTCTGTGGCCAGACAGAAGCCATTCCTTTGTAAAAGTTTGCCAAAATGCACCGAAAAGACTCTTAAGACTATGAGAAAAAAAAATATCATGGTTTGAGACTCTTTGGCGTGAAAGCCAGGTGTCAAGTTTGGAGGAAACCAGACACCGCTGATCACCAGGCCAATACCATCCCTACAGTGAAGCACGGTGGTGGCAGCATCATGCTGTGGGGATGTTTTTCAGCGGCAGGAACTGGGAGACTTGTCAGGATAAAGGGAAAGATGAATGCAGCATTATACAGAGACATCCTAGATGAAAATCTGCTCCAGAGCAGAACTCGGACTGGGGCGATGGTTCATCTTTAGGCAGGACAATGAGCCTAAGCACACAGCCAAGATATCATAGAAATGGCTTCAGGACAACTCTGTAAATGTCTTTGAGTGGCCCAGAACTCAAACTTGAATATGATTGAACATCTCTGGAAAGACCTGAAAATGGCTGCGCACTGACGCTTCCCATCCAACCTGATGGAGTTTAAGAGGTGCTTCAAAGAGGAATGGGCGAAACTGCCCAACAATAGTTGTACCAAACTTGTGGCATCGAATTAAAAAAGTCTTGAGGCTGTAATTGCTGCCAAAGGTGCATCAACAAAGTATTGAGAAAAAGCTGTGAATACTTATGTACATAGATTTTTTTTTATTTTTAATACATATGGAAAAAGTCCTTAAAATATTTTCACATTCTCATTATGGGGTATTGTGTGTAGAATTTTGAAGACAAAAATGAATTTATTCCATTTTGGAATAAAGCTGTAACATAACAAAATGTGAAAAAAGTGAAGCGATGTGAATACTTTCCGGATGCACTGTAGGTGAACAATAGCAGGACGGTTTTGCAGCATATGTCTATATGGTGTGTGTGTGTGTGTGTGTGTGTGGTTGTGTCTTGAGGGGGTAAGGGATACAGAGGTCTACTGGGGTTGTAGAGGGGGGCGGAGGAGCCATCATAACGGGAAGCCCCCCAGCTTCCTCATCCTCCTGAGCTGCCAGATGGCACATACTCATACCCCTCTGGAGGAAACCGCATACACGCACAAACACAAATAAACACATACACACACACGCGTGCGCACACACAATCACAGGCATCATCCAACCCTATTAATACAGGTTCACAGGTGCAAAAACACGCCAGAAATATTTTAAACAACTATAAGGAATAACTTTCTACTTGCGAATCAACACCAGATGAACTGTAAAACAATTGCCTCAATAGTCCAAAATTCAGTTTTATGTCATTTATTTTTGTTCAAAGCGCTCCACAAAATATACCACTGGTTATTTCCTCAGCAGGCCCACATTCTGTCATTAAAACATGGCACCAGATGGACACAGGGACACTTTAGAAATGCATCACTTTGTGACGTTTTTTGTCGCTCGCTCGCTTAGTTCTGTTTCAAGACCAAATATGTCACTGTTTAAGACCATAAAATGGGAGTGTGTACTAGGGTTGTACGGTATACCAGTATTAGTATAGCACAGCGATACTAATGAAACATTTTCGGTACGATACCATCTCTGAAACGTACCGGTCCCACACATCCCCCCCCCCCGCGCCCGCGTCAAAGTCACGTTGTGACATTGCTAGGTTTACGAGCAGAGGAGCACATTCTGCGGCACACAATCATGTAGTACTTACAAGCAGACACAGTGTGTAGACAGAATAGGGAGAACGGACACATTTTGGCTTAAAAACCAACGATAAAGGTGAAGTTATAACACTGAAACGCTCTCAGGAAGAGGTGCTTTAAGACATGGCTAGCTAGCTAGCGGCTAACGTCCATCCGCCGTCTGCAGTGTTTTAGCTACTTCTAAATCACTAATCCTCGCCTCCATGGCGACAAATAAAGTAAGTTTCTTTAATGTATCATCCCTGCAGGACGAGGAATAACTAAACATGCTTCACTACACACCGTATATCACCGGCATCAAAAATGTAAACAAACGCCATTGGTGGATCTACACCTAACATCCACTGTAATGATAGCAACTACAAGCACGTATCGAGTCGATACTACTATGATTACGTCAATATTGTTTGGTATCACAACATCTTCTTTCGTTTTTTTAAAATGTACATTATGTTTATAGACTCAGGAAATATGTCCCTGGACACATGAGGACTTTGAATATGACCAATGTATGATCCTGTAACTACTTGGTATCGGATTGATACCCAAATTTGTGGTATCATCCAAAACTAATGTAAAGTATCAAACAACAGAAGAATAAGTGATTATTACATTTTAACAGAAGTGTAGCTAGAACATGTTGAAACAGGAAGTAAGCAGATATTAACAGTAAATGAACAAGTAGATTAAAGGCCTACTGAAACCCACTACTACTGACCACGCAGTCTGATAGTTTATATATCAATAAAGTGCAATTTTAAATTTCCCGGGAAATATCCGGCTGAAAACGTCTCGGTATGATTACGTTTGCGCGTGACGTCACGGAGTTTGCGGAAGTATTGGGACACCATTGTGTCCCAACACTAACGGCTCTGTTTTCCTCGCAAAAATCCACAGTATTCTGGACATCTGTGTTGGTGAATCTTTTGCAATTTGTTTAATGGACAATGAAGACAGCAAAGAAGAAAGCTGTAGGTGAGATCGGTGTATTAGCGGCTGGCTACAGCAACACAACCAGGAGGACTTTGAGTTGGATAGCAGACGCGCTACCGTGAGTACGCAGCTTTCTTCCAAACATTTGATCGCTTGCCCGTCCGTGCGTGCCGCTATGTGCATGTCACGTACGTAACTTTGGGTAAAATATATGTGCTGTATGAACTTTGCGGAAGTGAACAGTACTTTGGGCTGTGGGATTGAGTGTGTTGTGCGGGTGTTTGAGTTGTATTGGCGGGTTATATGGACAGGAGGGGGGAGGTGTTTGTTATGCGCAATTAATTTGTGGCATATTAAATATAAGCCTGGTTGTGTTGTGGCTAATAGAGTATATATATGTCTTGTGTTTATTTACTGTTTTAGTCATTCCCAGCTGAATATCAGGTCCCACCCGCCTCTCACAGCATCTTCCCTATCTGAATCGCTTCCACTGTCCTCTAATCCTTCCCTTTCACTTTCCTCATCCACGAAGCTTTCATCCTCGCTCAAATTAATGGAGTAATTGTCACTTTCTCGGTCCGAATCGCTCACGCTGCTGGCATCCATGTTTGAAAACAATGTGCAGATGTGAGGAGCTCTTCAACCTGTGACGTCACGCTACTTCCGGTACAGGCAAGGCTTTTTTATCAGCGACCAAAAGTTGCGAACTTTATCGTCGATGTTCTCTACTAAATCCTTTCAGCAAAAATATGGCAATATCGCGAAATGATCAAGTATGACACATAGAATGGATCTGCTATCCCCGTTTAAATAAGAAAATCTCATTTCAGTAGGCCTTTAATAATTTATTTTCTACCAATTGTCCTTAAATAATGTTGACAAAATAATAGAATGATAAATGACACTATATGTTACTGCATACGTCAGCAGACTAATTAGGAGCCTTTGTTTGTTTACTTACTACTAAAAGACACGTTGTCTAGTATGTTCACTATTTTATTTAAGGACTTAACTGCAATAAGAAACATATGTGTAATGTACCCTAAGATTTTTTGTTAAAATAAAGCCAATAATGCCATTTGTTTGTGGTCCCCTTTATTTAGAAAAGTACCAAAACAAATTTTGTATTGGTACCGGTACCAATATATTGATATTGTTACAACACTAGCGTGTACTGAGTGCAGGTTGTGGGTGTGATGCAGAAGTTCAAGGACACATGGCCCGACGTGCAGGAATGAATGTACCTGGATTGAGAGATAAAATAGTAAATATTTCACAATCGCTTCTCTAAGTGCCCTGGACTTTAATAGGAAAGATGGTTTGGTATGATATGAATATGAGAATATGAGTGACAAGTAATTTTTTGGGTGCATGCTGTTGGGAACCCTGTTGGGATGTGTGTAAGTGTAAATGTGTGCTCGGATGCTTGTGACAAATTTGTTCTTTAAGACATTTATGTGCAACCTTTTGCCTGGATATCATATATAGGCAAACACGCGCACACACATGCACACACACACACACACATAGTACCAGCAGATATCCAATAGCTGGGAGCTGTGGAAGGGTCTTGCTACATCTGTCAACACTGCCTGGCAAAGGCGCGGCAAGTTCAGATGTTATCTATACAAACGGCTGCATCAAAAGATTTTGTGTCCTTACCATCACTCTCACCCTGAGGTGGACTGTGCGGCGGTGTATGCCGGGCAACACAACAAGAAGGAGGGGGAAAGAAGAAAGACGGCAGGCAGGGAAAAGATAAGAGGGAAGCAATAGCAATATTTGCCAGGGGGTGTGAGGTGGAAGACATAAGAGGGGATGGGTGGGGACGAGAGGTGGTGACAGAAACAGAGAGAAAAGGTTCTCCTATTTTATGAGCCGTACTCGAGAGACCAGGGTCCAGACAACTCTTTTAATAGTCTTTATAATGTGTCGTTTTTCTGCCCTGGAGTTAGGACAGTCAATTCAAAAAATCGGTAGAAATCTGTTCGAAAGCGTCCGCCAAAAATCAAATGGTACGAAAACCGAAGCCATCAGAAATAATGAAAATCCGATTAGTTCCTTCCAGACACTAAACATGTTAACACAAAACAGACAATATTTATAGTTTATGTGCATAAAACACTGTGAAATACATTTTAAAAAATGACTGAAACGACTATAAAACCAAGACCAACATTGCTGACTGGACAATGCCTACTTGTGTGTGTCTGTGTGAATTGTTAGTGAGGTCAGGGGTAAATGATGTTGGACAAAGGAACGGGCTCACAGGTCTAGTTCATGCTAATGGTTATTAATGAGATGGGTCTGTTAAGTTCTTCCACACCAAACTCGTCCGATTACATTTTAATAGGGCTATGTGCACAGCGGCACTTAAAAGGGCCGATTAATTAGTTAAGGTGAGTGTTCCGAGACTTGTGTCCACATGTAAACTGCCCGAGTTTCCTGGCGCAAACATTAAAAGCGGCTAGATACATGTATGTCTGATGCAACATTCCGAGTTAACAAATTCAGGGAAATTCCAGACATTGCCCTTTCTTATTACAGATATTTTTCCGCGGAGTGAGTACTCTACTGACAAAGCAGAAGTCCTAATGTGTTATCACTAAGTAAACGGGACCACTTGAATTGTAAATTACAGTTTCCCAAAGTGTAATTACGTGTTAGTTTTAACAAAGCAATAAATTATAATTCTACAAAACTGCTTTTTATAGCCTTTTTGTAGCCAACCCACTTGTTTACAATAATTTTCTTTCAATAATATCACTACATGTTTTGGTTATTTTAAAGCTTTTATGCTTTAAATATTATTTAATAGGGGTGTTCCGATCTGATATTGATATATGATCAATATCAGAATAAAAAACAAGTGCCTGATGTGAGGTTGTATGGTAGGCCGGTACTACTAAAGTATCATTGTACTAATGAATCAAAAACTGTACAATACTGCCTCTAAAAAATACCGGTACTTTTTTTTTTACTGGTATGACGCCACACCGTCTTGACATTGCTGGTAAAACGAGCAGAGGTGCATGTTAGGCAAAGCACACGCACGGCGTACTTACAAGCAGACACATTGTGGAGACAGAAAAATGAGAATGGACGCATTCTAATGATAAAAGTAAAACTATAAACACTGAAGTGCCGCTCTGCAAGAAGTGCTTTAAAACCATGGCTGATAGCTAGTGGCTAACGTCTATTCGCAGTCAGCAGTTTTTTAGCTACTTGTAAATCACTAATCGTCGCCTCCATGACGACAAATAAACTAAGTTTCTTACAAGTATCATTCCTGCAGGATGAGGAATAGCTAAACATGCTTCACTGTACACCATAGGAAGATACAAAAGCTAACCACTAACCGCAAGCTAGCTCTCCTGAATGTAAACAAATACCATGAGTGGATCTACACAGACATCGACTGTAACGATACCAAGTACAAGAGCTGTATTTAGTCGATAGTACAAAGATTACATCAATATTTTTTACTATTACAAAATATTTTATTATTTGTATTTGTTCATTAACCCAGGAAATATACGTCCCTGGACGGGGGAGAACTTTAGGTACGTTTGACCCTGTAACTAGTTGGTAATAGATTGATATCAAAATTTGTAGTATCAGCCAAAACTTATGTAAAGTATCCAAACAACAGAAGAATAAGTGCTTATTACATTTTAACATAAATGTAGATAGAACACGTTAAACCAGAAAGTATGCAGCTATTAACAGTAAATGATAGGGATTTAAATCTCTTTGTGATGGACAAATCAATTTGCATCGTGATACATGGGCAAGGATGCGAGTCAAAAACGATTTATTGATAAAACAGGCTGATTCAATGCTATTCGATTTATTGTATGAACGATTTTATTCAATGGTTAACAATTGTTGATGGATACATTATTTTTTACACCACAAACGAACAAAAGTATTTCTTCCGTGCGTAAATTCCTCGAAACTCTTAAAGGTCTGGAGACATGGGCACACGACCAGACGGGGCCTTAGACCTCATGCTATGGGAAAGGTTAGCAACACGGTGTGCATGCTGCTGCAAGATGAGCTCACGAGAAGCTGTTCGTGGGAGAACTGGTCACGTTGGAGCAACATCTCCCTCGCCGATAAGCCGCGAGCCCTCACACTGCTGTTCAATCGCGCCGTAGCAACAAAGACCATGAAGGATGTGACAGCACCGCAGTTGGGTTCCAAACAAAGGATTGGAACCCAAGTAGCGTCACACCACCGTCCTCAACTGGCCAGCCGTGGGGTGGTCCAGCTTGACATCAAGAGATGTAAGCAAGCCATCAAGCACAGCTCTGGGTACAATAATACACTCCTGCAAGGGGGCCACCAGGGTATGTTGGCGGACCCCCAGGAGGCCATTCTTGCCAAGTGTGACGACATTCAGGTAGCACTTGATCTCACAGACAATTGTAAGCTTCCGTGACAGTTGCGTCCCCTGTCGCAGGTGGCCGCCAGTGTCCTGGAGGTCCAGGCACTGAGCTTGCAATGCCAACCAAGCTGACCTACTGGTGAAGGGTAGCTTCTGGGCAAGCGACACAATGTCGTTGGCGTTGATGTTGCACACGGCCGAATCCGAGTCCGCCGTGCTGTGCATGTATGCACACACTTGGCATGTAGCGTTGTCAAACTCTGTGGCATTGCGACTGGCGAAGTCAGAGGGAAGAATGGACGCACCTGCAACGTACCTGACATGCACCTGGTAGGTGCTGGCAGTCGATAGGAAAGATGTCAAGCGGGGACCGGCTAAGAAATAGCTCCTACATAATTTCTCGAAGGCCTGAACGCATGTCAGTACACACGCCTGCTATCAACAACGCCTCCATCTCACAGGGTAGCCAGCAATATTAGCCAGGGAGCGTAACTCTTTGCCATAGCGCTGTTTCACTAGCTTGGGTAGATCGGTATAGATGAGCCGGAGCCATATGAGCATACTTGCCAACCCTCCCGAATTTATCGTGAGACTCCCAAATATCAGTGCCGCTCCCGAAAATCTCCCGGAACAACCATTCTCCCAAATTTCTCCCGATTTCCAGCCGGACAACATTATTGGGGACGTGCCTTAGAGGCACTGCCTTTTGCCTCTCTCACCTGAAAAGGAGACTATTATATATGTCTCCGTTTTCCATAGGTTTATCTATAACCCATAAAGTAGGCAGGCACGGAGCTATTTCTCAGCATGTGTTTATTCCAGCCGGCACGTTAATACACTGACACACAACATCCGGATTCCCATCATGCATTGCTTCAAAACTACGGCAAGTAGTAATGTCCAAAATTTCCAGCCGAACAACTATTGGGGGCGTGCCTTAAAGGCACTGCCTTTAGCGTCCTCTCTCACCTGAAAAGGAGACTATTATATACGTCTCCGCTATCCATAGGTTTATGTATAACTAATAACACGGTGGCCGAATGAATATAGTCACTCATGAACGGTCAGAGAAGCACAAGGATGGTCACAGCCTAGTATTATGGGCCACCTTGCTAAATGGAGACCCGAGGGTGTAACATATGCAGAGACAAAGATGGCTATGCTGATTGCTGCAAGAAACATCCCGTTCTCCCTTGCTTCTGATGGCTGCTGGTTAGCGCCTTGCATGGCAGCTCCCGCCATCAGTGTGTGAATGTGTGTGTGAATGGGTGAATGTGGAAATACTGTCAAAGTGCTTTGAGTACCTTGAAGGTAGAAAAGCGCTATACAAGTATAACCCATTTATCATTTATCTCATTTGCGGATGTTTTCAACAAATCCGTGAAGGATATGTTCCTGGATTCAGAGATCGCTCGCCAGTTCTCAAATGGCAGAACAAAGGCTACTCAAATAGTGAAAGGTAAGTGTTTTTAAGCAGCAAGTACAGTACAGTTAGTAGAACAACTGTGTTTTCATTACTGTGTACTGTACTATATATATATATATATATATATATATATATATATATATATATATATATATATATATATATATATATATATATATATATATATATATAATACTTGAATTGCAGTGAATTCTAGCTATAAATATACTCCCCGCCCCCCGACTACGCCCCCCCCCATCTCACGATTTCGGAGGTCTCAAGGTTGGCAAGTATGCATGTGAGCACGATGAAGTTCTCCAGCGACGGTGACATTTCCTCGTCCTCCTCCCCTCTGGCGCCGTTATGAGAAATGCCAGAGTCTTTGGTTTGCAAGTTATCATCCTCAAACGCTGATACAAGTCCTTGTCACACCTTGTCTAGTTTTTTTTGCATCTTGTGAATTTCATGTTTTAGTTTGAAAAGTAACTATCCTCTCATTTCAGGTCACTTGCCCTTCCTTATGTGTCATCAGTCTGACGTCATCCCTGATCCTTGATTGTTTCCACCTGTTCCCCATTACCCCCATGTGTCTTATAAGCCCACGCCTCCCTTTGTTCTGTGCCAGAATGTCTCGTGCATCTCCAGCCTCATACCCAAGCCTTGTCTCGTCTTGTTATCCAGATCCTGAATTTCCAAGTTGGTATTTTGAGTTTTCATTTTCTCCTCTTAAGCAGAGTGAATTTTGTTTGTAAAGTTTTCAAGTCGCAGTGGTGAGTTCAGTTTACTTTTACCGTCTCTTCTTTTCCTCTTTTTTGAGTGACCTTTTGTTAATTATTTCTCTAGATAAGAATCAGTGTAGAAACTTTATAACCCATTGTTTTTCCTTCTTATTTGGAGAATCTTTTGTTGTTTAAATTTTAATAGTTATATTCCTCGCTAGTGTAGTTAGAGATATATATTTTTGTTTCTTCTTTTTTGGAGTGATTTTTGGTTTGTACACATTTTGTGAAACCTTTTTGCATAGTTGTTAAAGTTTATAGCCGTTGTTGTATTGCCCTGACTTAAGAGGTGAAAGGTGAACTTTTCAAAATAAAAGCCTTGCGGGTTATTCCCCACCTCTGCATCTGAGTCCTATTTCTGACCCAGGCCTGACAGTCCTCAGGTCTCTCCCTGGGTTCCATTTTAATTGCATCAGGGACAAGCGGTAGAAAATGGATGGATGGATGAATCAATGAAGTGTGCACCAGTGCATTGGAAGCCAAATTTCAAGGCCAACTGAAATGAAATGTTCTTATTTAAATGGGGATAGCAGATCCATTCTATGTGTCATACTTGATCATTTCGTGATATTGCCATATTTTTGCTGAAAGGATTTAGTAGAGAACATCGACGATAAAGTTCGCAACTTTTGGTCGCTGATAAAAAAAAAGCCTTGCCTGTACCGGAAGTAGCGTGACGTCGCAGGTTGAAGGGCTCCTCACACTTCCCCATTGTTTACACCAGCAGCGAGAGCGATTCGGACCGAGAAAGCCCATTAATTTGAGCGAAGATGAAAGATTAGTGGATGGGGAACGTGAGAGTGAAGGATTAGAGTGCAGTGCAGGACTTTCTTTCATCATTGATATATAAACTATCAGACTGCGTGGTCGGTAGTAGTGGGTTTCAGTAGGCCTTTAATGCCATATCATGTCCATAGACTTGGAATTTTTGACAATGGCGTGGCGTAAGATCACTGGGCAGTAATTGGCGATCTGACCTTCTGCTCTTTGGAGCGCCGTTGTCCGGGAGGGATGTCACCTCCGTCGTCCAGTAAGCCTCTGCAAGGCGCGGCCCGTGTCTTCTTTTCCAATGTCACTCCATCAACTAAGAATGGGGCGAATTCATGGTCGAAAGAATGTGTATATGTAATGTTCTGCCGCCAATTCTCAAATGAATTGACAGTCTCAACTTTGGAAAGGCACCACTGCTTTGGTGCTAAAAATAGCTCCAGGTGTAGACGTGAGGTCGATGCGCGCTGCCACCCCGCTGCTAAAACGGCAGGACTATATTAGTAAATATTAACTGCAAGGACAGACGTGAATGATGTTTAATCATGAACGTACAGCAGAACAACAGGAAGAGGAAACGTGCCCGCACCCAACAACTACCGGGGTAACTCCCGCCCACACACATAACCACACTGGCGTAGAACTAATAGTGGCGTGTCATTTATTTCACATTAATGAGCTATGAGTGTGTGTGATGCTTTATTTGATAACACATTTCCACAATAGCATAAAGACAATAACCACACCGAGTGGAGATTTACTTCAATAAAAAAGCACAATTGAAACGTCGCCAGTCAACTCAATAACAACAAAGCTAAAGGCTAATCCTCAAAGAACGCCGCTTCCTTATATCCTGCTTTCAACAGTCCGCTCCCTGAAGAACAAACTGGACTACCTTAAGCTGGATTTATATTCAAGACGCGAGATGAGAGACTGCTGCACCATATTTCTCACAGTTAGTGGCTGAAACCATCCGTTCCGGACGAGGCAGTTAGCATCGAGGGGCTAACTATGTTTTGGTCGGACAGGAGCAGAACTCTCACTGGTAAATCCCGAGGCGGTGGTGTTTGTATATATATCAACAACAACTGGTGCAATAATGGGAAGATAGTCACATGTCACTGCTCTCCCGATGTAGAACTATAACTATAAAATGCAGGCCATTTTATTTACCCCGGGAATTCAGTGCTATGATCTTCACAGCAGTGTACATTCCTCCCAGTGCTAACACCAAAGAGGCTTTGAATGCTTTGTACTGCTCCATCAATGAACTGCAATCTACACATCCAGAGGGAGTTTTCATTGTGGCAGGGGATTTTTAATTAAGCTAACATGAAAACTGTGTTCCCTCATTTCCATCAATATGTGAATTTTGCAACCAGGGGTGGAAGCACGCTGGACATGGTGTTCAGCAATATTAAACATGCGTATAAAGCTGCACCACGCCCCCACCTCGGCTCCTCAGACCATCTATCTGTGATGCTAATTCCTGCATACAAGCCCCTGCTGATCAGGAAGCAAGCTACAGTGAAGCAGGTGAGGACCTGGCCAGAGGGAGCAATGGAAGCATTACAAGACTGCTTCAAAACCACAGACTGGGACATGTTCAAGGCAGCCGCCACCGATAATCATAACACATGTGTGGAGGAGTATGCAGAGTCTGTGTCCGCATACATTCAGAAGTGCATGGAAGATGTCAGTGTGATCAAGAACATCCCCACACGGGCCAACGAGAAACCCTGGATGAATAGTGAGGTACGTGCAATGCTGAAGGCTCGGAACAAGGCTTTTAAGTCTGGCGACATGATAGCATTAAAAACAGCCAGAGCTAACCTGAACCGTGCCATTAAGGTTGCAAAGCGGGCTCACAGTCAGAAAGTTTAGGATTTCTTCGAGAACCCCACAAACACTAGACCAATGTGGCAGGGCATACAGGTCATCACAGACTATAAAGCTGCCCCCCGTCCCTGTGACAACAGTATCAGCTTCCTAAATGACCTAAACAACTACCGTATTTTTCTGAGTATAAGTCGCACCGGAGTATAAGTCGCACCGGAGTATAAGTCACACCGGCCGAAATTGCATAAAAAAGAAGGAAAAAAACATATATAAGTCGCACAGGAGTATAAGTCGCATTTTTGGGGGAAATTTATTAGATCAAATCCAACACCAAGCATAGACATTTGAAAGGCAATTTAAAATAAATAAAGAATAGTGAACAACAGGCTGAATAAGTGTACGTTATACGACGCATAAATAACCAACTGAGAATGTGCCTGGTATGTTTACATAACATATTATGGTAAGAGTCATTCAAATAACTATAACATGTAGAACGTGCTATACATTTACCAAACAATCTGTCACTCCTGATCGCTAAATCCCATGAAATCTTCTTCCTCTGTGTCGCTTCTAAACAACTCTGCCAACTCCAAAGGTAGACAATGCGCCGCTTCCTCTTCTATCGGTACATCGCTTACGTCAGAGTCATCGTCAGTTGCAGTTCCAATTATTCCAGCCTTTCTGAATCCGGACAGGATGGTTTCGGTTGTCACTGAAGCCCATGCTTTGTCGATCCATCCAATAACATCCAGAAAAGTTGCATGGCGCATTCTCCCGGTTGCTGTGAAGCTGTGCTCTCCATCCATCATCCACTGCTCCCACAGGTTGCGCAAGACTGCCTTAAAGCTCCTATTCACAGAGATGTCAAGTGGCTGGAGTATTTTGGTTAAGCCTCCGGGGATGATGGCAGGTATGGAGTTTAAAACTTTTAATTAATCGTTTAACTGTGTCGTGATGTGCGCTCGCAAGCCTCTCCCGGCAGCATGTTGTTCAAGCACCCATTTGGGAATTTGTTCCTCAAGCTGTGGCCACCTAGCTTTTAGCCCGCAATTCGCTTTTTTAGTTTTCTTCATTTCAGTAATAGTAGCCTCCACTTTTCGCCAGTCCCTTACAAGTTTCTCGTTTACTCAAAACATTCTTTCTGCTGCTCGATTGCCGTTTCCTGCTGCATATTTCACTACTTCCAGCTTGTAACCTGCAGTATATGATTTCCTTTTCGGTGCCATTTTTGTTCAACACTTTGTTTTTATAAGTTACCAGCAATGTTGAAATGGTGGAAGTAGTACCGTAGCAGGTAGCATCTTCTTTTCCCACAATGCACTTCTGCCATTACCCACCTCCGCCGAATTTTCATTGGTTGACATGTGTGTGACGATTGCTGTAGCATCTTCTTTTCCCACAATGCACTTCTGCCATGACCCGCCTCCGCCGAATTTTCATTGGTTGACGTGTGCGTATGACGATTGCTGATATCCGGCTAGTCTCTTACGTGAATGAGAAAAATAATATTTGATATTTTACGGTAATGTGTTAATAATTTCACACATAAGTCGCTCCGGAGTATACGCCGCACCCCCGGCCAAACTATGAAAAAAACTGTGACTTATAGTCTGAAAAATACGGTACTTTGCGAGGTTTGAGGCACTTAACACCACTCCGGCGAGAAAATCCATCCCTCGCCCTGATGAGTAGCCACTCAACCTGGACACAGCGGATGTCCGGAAAACCCTGAGGAGAGTGAACCCCTGAAAAGCAGCGGGACCTGATGACATTCCGGGCAAGGTGCTTAAGGTATGTGCAGACCAGTTGCCTGGGGTTCTCACAGACATCTTCAACATCTCGCTGACCCTGGCTGTGGTACCATTATGTTTTAAGACGGCCACAATCATTCCAGTGCCTAAAAAACACACAATCTCCTCCCTCAATGATTATCGCCTCGTGGCACTCACCCCCATCATAATGAAGTGCTTCGAGAGGCTGGTAAAGGAATATATTGTCTCCAGACTTCCCCCCACATTCAACCTATACCAGTTTGCTTATCGCCCTAACCGCTCCACAGAGGACGCCATCCCCTCTGCACTCCACCTGAGCTTAGAACATCTGGAAGAAAAGGCCTTGAAGCTTTTCAAGTGGAATTCTTTCCCATTCTTGCTTGATGTACAGCTTAGGTTGTTCAACAGTCCGGGGTCTCCGTTGTTGTATTTTACGCTTCATAATTCGCCACACATTTTCAATGGAAGACATGTCTGGACTACAGACAGGCCAGTCTAGTACCCGCACTCTTTTACTACAAAGCCACGCTGTTGTAACACATGCAGAATGCGGCTTGGCATTGTCTTGCTGAAATAAGCAGGGGCGTCTATGAAAAAGACGTTGCTTGGACGGCAACATATGTTGCTCCAAAACCTGTATGTACCTTTCAGCATTAATGGTGCCTTATTGGGCACAAATACACGCCCATACCATCACAGATGCTGGCTTTTGAACTTTGTGCCTATAACAGTCTGGAGGGTTCTTTTCGTCTTTGGTCCGGAGGACACAACGTCCACAGTTTCCATAAACAATTTGAAAATTGGACTCGTCAGACCACAGAACACTTTTCCACTTTGCATCAGTCCATCTTAGATGAGCTCGGGCCCAGCGAAGCCGGCGGCGTTTCTGGGTGTTGTTGATAAATGGCTTTTGCTTTGCATAGTAGAGTTTTAACTTGCACTTACAAATGTAGCGACAGACTGTAGTTACTGACAGTGGTTTTCTGAAGTGTTCCTGACCCCATATGGTGATATCCTTTACACACTGATGTCAGTTTTTTTATGCAGTACGGCCTAAGGGATCGAAGGTCACGGGCATTCAATGTTGGTTTTCAGCCTTGCCGCTTATGTGCAGTTATTTCTCCAGATTCGCTGAATCTTTTCATGATATTACGGACCGTAGATGGTGAAATCCCTAAATTCCTTTGAGAAATGTTGTTCTTAAGCTATTCGACAATTTGCTCACACATTTGTTCACAAAGTGATGACCCTCGCCCCGTCCTTGTTTGTGAATGACTGAGCATTTCATGGAAGCTGCTTTCATTGTCACGGCGCGGGCTCAAACTTGCTTTTCCCCGGCAGCTGGGTCTTCCAGCACCTCCGCTGGCAGCGCGCCGAGACACGCACCTGCTCGCGCTGGCCGCGTCACGCCCACATGCTGGCAAGGCTGTGGGTGATTAGCAATCTGCACACCTGGAGCTGATGATCAGACCTGCCTTCATAAGCCTGCACAACCTGCCATCACTCGCCGGAATATAACATTCTGTTGGCGTACCGTAAGCGATCGTGCCTTATGCAATCTTGCTCTCTCTCTCTGTTTCTCTCAGCGTTTTCCCTCTGTGTTCTGATGTCCTTGTTGTCCTCCCACAGTGCTTTCCCGAGTGTTACCCGTTGGGTCTCCTGTCATTTCCCTCTGGATTCTGACTGCCTCCCTCGATCCACAACCCCCCTTGCATGGACACGGACTCTGACGCCTCTCTTTCGCCCCTGGATCTTTTGCCTGCTTACGGACATCCTTTTTGCCTCGCCCTCTTGGACTTCCAGTTTGGAACAACACCTCCCGGTAACACTCAACAGATAACTGCTTCACATAGTCTCACACCATACACACTCTTGAATTTAGTCACACTCCATTCTATAGTCTATTAATTATATTGTTCATTATTTATTATATTATTGTGACAGTCTCAAGCCGTCGTGTGGGTTCCATGGACCATCAACAACAGACATTTCTGCGAGCAGGGTTGACTTCTTTTATTTTTGCAAATAAACCTTGTCTGTGGTCGGGGCGCTTTTCAGCTGCGCCTCCCTCTGCTGCTCGCTCCGCCGTCTGCTCTTCAGCCTTCCGCGTTGTTGTCGTCTTCTTTGCGCTCTCTTTCGCTCTCTCTCTGCATCCGCCTCTCTCTGGCTCCTTCTCTTATCTCCGCCTCTCCTCCTCACGTCCGCGGCTGCCGCCCTCTTATACAGTTCACGAGAATTATTAAATTGTGCCCAGCTGAGCGCTCCACGCACCTGGTGATAATTACTGCGTCGATCTCGGCGCGCTCCGCCTCGCTGCTTGCTCGCTGTCTACGCCTCCTTTCCGCCATCTTGGAGCGGGCTCCGGTGTGCCCTGCCTCTCTGTCGGACTGCCGGCCATGCCTCTCCACAGTCCTCCATCGCCGGACGCAAGCCGGGACTCCGACCGGCTGAGCCTACTCCCCCCTACCCCCTTTTTGAAGGAGCGGGAAGTGAAGACGGCTACGACCACCTGTGCCCCCGTCTTCTCCTCCTCCTTCACCTGTTCTTTTTCTTCCTCTTCATCTTCTTTGTCTTCTTCTTTGCCTTTGTCTTTGTCTTCTTCTTTGTCTTTGTCTTTTCTTTCTTCTTTGTCTTTTCCTTCTTCTTTGTCTTTTCTTTCTTCTTTGTCTTTTCCTTCTTCTTTGTCTTTTTTTCTTCTTCTTTGTCTTTTTCTTCTTCTTTGTCTTTTTCTTCTTCTTTGTCTTCTTCTTCTTCTTTGTCTTCTTCTTTGTCTACTTCTTCTTTGTCTGTGTCTACTTCTTCTTTGTCTGTTTCTTCTTTTTCTTCTTCTTCTTCTTGTTCTTCTTCTTGTTTTTGTTCTTCTTCTTGTTCTTGTTCCTGTTCGGGGGGCCTCTCGCCGCCCCCCTCCATCTGGTCCGCCAATGTTTGCAAGAGCCGACTTTGCAGTTGGCTGCTTGCCGCAAGGCCAGCAAGTGTGCCTATGAGAGCCCGTAAAGGGATCTTCCTCCCCCGTCTCTGGTGGTCCTTCCCGGTTGGGCGCCAAATGTGACAGTCTCAAGCCGTCGTGTGGGTTCCATGGACCATCAGGGACAGACATTTCTGCGAGCAGGGTGGACTTCTTTTATTTTTGCAAATAAACCTTGTCAGCGGTCGGGTAGCTTTTCAGCTGCGCCTCCCTCTGCAGCTCGCTCCGCCGTCTGCTTTTCAGCCTTCCGCGTCATCGTCGTCTTCCTTGCGCTCTCTTTTGCTCTCGCTTTGCAACCGCCTCTCTCTGGCTCCTTCTCTTATCTCCGCCTCTCCTCCTCACGTTCGCGGCTGCCGCCCTCTTATACAGTTCACGAGGATTATTAAATTGTGCCCAGCTGAGCGCTCCACGCACCTGGTGATAATTACGGCGTCGATCTCGGCGCGCTCCGCCTTGCTGCTCGCTCGCCGTCCACGCCTCCTCGCCGCCATCTTCGAGCGGGCTCCGGTGTGCCCTGCCTCTCTGTCGGACTGCCGGCCCCGCCTCTCCACAATTATATTGTTGATATATATAATAAATACATAGAGAAATATTGCCCCCTTGTGGAACTGTGCTGTCACAACTCCCTCCTCCAACCATAACATTTATACCCAATCATGGCACCCGCTTGTTCCCAATTAGCCTGTTCATCTGTGGGATGTTCCAAATAAGTGTTTGATGAGCATTCCTCACCTTTCTCAGTCTTTTTTGCCACTGGTGCCAGCTTTTTTGAAACATGTTGCAGGCATCAAATTCCAAATGAGCTAATATTTGCAAAATATAACAACGTTTACCAGTTCGAACGTTAAGTATCTTGTCTTTGCAGTCTATTCAATTGAATATAGCTTGAAAATGATTTGCAAATCATTGTATTCTGTTTTTATTTACGATTTACACAACGTGCCAACTTCACTGTGTTTGGGTTTTGTATATAGATGACAGTAAAGAGCAGTGTTGGTCATCTTACCATAAAAAAAATGATTAGTTACAGTTACAAATTACTTCTCCCAAAAAAGAATTGAGTTAGTAACTCTGTTACCTCAATTCAGGAGTAATTAGTTACTCAACAAAGTAACTGTGCCGTCCGTCATTTTTCATTTAGTTATTTTATACGCTATCATGTTCGATAACATCTTTAATGTTTATATTAACCAAATATTATAGAATAAAAACACTATATACAGTATTTTAGAACATTTAGCATTTATCTGAACTCACTAGATTGCAGTGTGCCATGTGATATTAATAGAAAGAAAAAAAAATCCGTAGAGTAACAACATTAAATATTGAAAGTACAAAACCCAAAACAGTCTGAAAAATGTAAACTTAAGTCAACAGATACAAACGAACATTTGGCCTTTAAGTAGTGAAATTATCTGCACCTGTATACCAAAATACAGCATGAAAGAACTTTAGATAAAACTGTAAAATGACATTAAGTAAAATGTTTAAAGACGTTCCTAGTGAAATTCTGACAATAAATTTGCATTTTTGTACAAATAATGAGGTCTTTACTCAAGCTAATTTCAATAATGCAAGCAAGTAATCACCTGTGATTAATCATAATTGATCCCAATTTCAAAATGTGATGAATCTGTTTCAAAATAATGGCTGCTTTTGGGCTTGGGGTTGGGTTAGCAGCAGCAGCAAGTGTCATTTTGGCATGTGTTGATGTGAGGTGCAATTCGAGTTGCTTGAAACAGACGTGGGTAAACACTTTTTTCCTGGACAGAGTGTGCATGTTACATAAACATTCTTGCATTTAATTTCAGTGAGCGAAAAGTAGTGCCAGTACTTGCAGTTTGAGAACGCTACCTTTGAAATTCCCTCGCTGCAGCTCGTCGCAATTATCGCGGTTCTTGTCGTGTCAGTCCAAGCGTGCAGTGAGACAGCGTGAGCAAGGCATGATCCGCCCACCCAGCCAATCATCATCAGCGCATTCAGAACGGCGTCATCATCATCACCACCACTTCTCTCTGCATGCAGCTGATGTGTGGCCGAAACCTCACACATTGTGCTTCATTTAACCCACTGGTCTACAACCCAAAATGTTCAAAGAGCCATATCGGACCAAAAATACAAAAAAAAAATCTGAGCTGCAAAAAATGTAAAGCCTTATATAAGTGTTATAATGAAAGCAACACATGATGTAATTGTCTATATTCGCTATATTAGCCTACTATCAAAATGACTTTAAAAGTCTTATATAAGTGTTATAATGAAGGCAACACATTATGTAAGTGTCTATATTAGCTATATTAGCCTACTATCAAAGGCTGATGCAAATCTTCTGTGTTGTATTTTAATTTTTATTCTACACATTTTTGCAACATTGGAAATCATAAAAGTAAAATGGAGGCTTCTCACAGGATGAGTTAACTTCTGGAAATTACTGGCTTAGAAGGGCCAAAGGTATAGATGTGTGTGTCCAAGTTTAAGGAAATGGCAGGCTCTCTTCTTCTAATGGATTTATTACAATCTTTGCAAGCTGGGTAACCTTTGCTGCGGTCTGGAACAACATGGCACATACACAACTATGAGAAATGCAGCCAATATTACATACAGATAATGTGTCATGAGACATGCAAAAATAAATGTGTAATAATACACAGAGGACATTAAGGAAATTAAATGTGCTCAAATATACCTACAAACGAGGCAAAATGATGCAATATGTATATACAGCTAGCCTAAATAGCATGTTAGCATCGGTTAGCTTGCTTTCATGCACTGACCAAATATGCCTGATTAGCACTCCAACAAGTCAATAACATCAACAAAGCTCACCGTTGTGCATTCACGCACAGTATAAAAGGTTTGGTAGACAAAATGAGACAAATAAGGAGTGGCATAAAACATGTATTTCTGTCGCAGCGTCTGAGAAAGTTGTACGTGCAAGCAAACTACGATGAGTTCAAGGATCGCTGAAATTAGTCGGACAAAACGGTGCTTGCCAAATACTCTCACCAGTGAAGCATGTTTAATATAAACAGTGGGATTTCTATCAATTAGGGATGGTTGTGTCATGTTACTCCTCCTACAGAAACCATCATAAAACAAAAAAATATATGTATTTTTAATTTTTTTTACATTTTTTTACATTTTCTCAAATGGGGGTACGCGTACCCCTGGGGGTACTTGAAGGTATGCCAAGGGGTACGTGAGATTTTTAAAAAATGTCTGTCAAAAAGAACTGTGAAAAGAAATACAACAATGCAATATTCAGTGTTGACAGCTAGATTTTTTGTGGACATGTTTCATAAATATTGATGTTAAAGATTTCTTTTTTTTTGAAGAAATGTTTTGAATTAAGTTCATGAATCCAGATGGATCTCTATTACAATCGCCAAAGAGGGCACTTTAAGTTGATGATTACTTCTATGTGTAAACATATTTATTTATAATTGAATCACTTGTTTATTTTTCAACAAGTTTTTAGTTATTTGTATATCTTTTTTTCCAAATAGTTCAAGAAAGACCACAACAAATGAGCAATATTTTGCACTGTTATACAATTTAATAAATCAGAAACTGATGACATAGTGCTGTATGTTACTTCTTTATCTCTTTTTTTTAACCAAAAATGCTTTGCTCTGATTAGGGGGTACTTGAATTAAAAAAATTTTCACAGGGGGTACATCACTGAAAAAAGGTTGAGAACCACTGATCTAGAGCCGTGGGTTGCTGACCCCTAACTGTAGTAATGAGCCACTTCACATCCTCAGTAACAGTAACAGTAACAGTAACAGTAACAGTAACAGCATTGCAAGAATGGGAACAGTAATTCATTGGATTACTGGTTACTGAAAAAAGTAACTCCCTTATAACGCCGTTATTACCAACACTGGTAAGGAGGGCTTATGAGACTGTGAGCTTTTACATGACCATATTTCCCAGTGTAGCTTGAGGTTACATTTATTTGGTAGTTGTCCCCGAGTGATGATACTTTTTTTACATTACCTTGGAATCCCTCTTATCAAGCAAAAAAACATTTTGGCAGCGCATTCAATTTATATTGACTTGGCATGAACATGGGGATGTGTGTGTGTGTGTGTGTGGGGGGGGGGGGGGGGGGGGGGGCGACTGGGACTCCAACAAGGGGGCGGTGCTTATCATTTCTCTCTCTTTGGATCAGCTGCTAATCACAACTCTCCAGAGACCCCACTTTCCCCACATCCCGCCAAGCGCGCACACACACACACGTGCACGCACGCACACACACACACACCTGAGACACTGAATTTGCTCTTGAATAACCTCACTGGGGTTGAGTGACGACGTAGGGAAATGGGGCAAAATCACCCTCCTCACTTTGAGAGTGAGACAGGGTGTGTCGTTTGAAGCCTTCCTCGCCTTACCGCCACACAGCTACAAGGCTGTCAGCTCGTGGAGTATTTCTCCTGGATGTGAGCGTCAAAAGACCTTCCCGTGGAGAAAGAGGGAGGGAGAGAGCTGCAGCTCTGATTAAATGCTGGAGCCGTCATGCCTGCGAGCCAGCCAGGAGATTAATATCGGCGTAACCTGTTACTTAATTCATTATGGGGATACAGGCTAATTTGATTTGATATTATTTTAATAAAGTTCTGTGATATCCAAGATTGTTTCAGGCTATCAAAATAATTTTCCAGTTATTACAGTTCGTCAGGCAGGTCCCTTTGATAGCAGTGGTTAGCCAGGCCTGTCCTGAATACATTACTGCATCCCCCCACTGCAAACCCCCATTTACATAGTTCTCTCATTCCTGAAACTCAATCCCCCTCAAACACACACACGCACACACACTCACACACACGCACGTGCACATTTAAACTCTTCTGCTTCTTCTGATTATTATAGTTTCTGATATAAGCTTCAAGTTTTCAGCATTCCAAAAACAGACTTAGCTTCTTTTTTTTTTTACCTTATTTTATCTTTGTGCCTCAGCTATTTTTTAACGTTATTTTTGTATCATTTATGAAATGTATTTTACATAAATAAATACAACTCAAAACACACACATATTTATTAGAATGCTTTCACAATGAAAATACACACTTCCCCAACTTTGAATCAATCCAATAAGCAGCAACAATACTTATATTTGTGTCTTGATGTTGAGGTCACAAAGGCAGATTTTGAGGACAGAAATATATGTTTTGCAAGCACAGACATTATATTTTGAAAATAAATGAATCAATCAATCAATCAATGTTTATTTATATAGCCCTAAATCACAAGTGTCTCAAAGGGCTGTACAAGCCACAACGACATCCTCGGTACAGAGCCCACATACGGGCAAGGAAAAACTCACCCCAGTGGGACGTCGGTGAATGACTATGAGAAACCTTGGAGAGGACCGCATATGTGGGTAACCCCCCCCCTCTAGGGGAGACCGAAAGCAACGGATGTCGAGTGGGTCTGACATAACATTGTGAAAGTCCAGTCCACAGTGGATCCAACACATCAGCGGGAGTCCAGTCCACAGCGGGGCCAACAGGAAACCATCCCGAGCGGAGACGGGTCAGCAGCGCAGAGATGTCCCCAACCGATGCACAGGCTAGTGGTCCACCCGGGGTCCCGGCTCTGGACAGCCAGCACTTCATCCATGGCCACCGGACCTATGCAACTCCCCCTCGCAAGGGACAGGGGAGAAGAGGAGAGAAGAAAAGAAACGGCAGATCAACTGGTCTAAAAAAGGGGGGGTCTATTTAAAGGCTAGATTATACAAATGAGTTTTAAGATGGGACTTAAATGCTTCTACTGAGGTAGCATCTCTAACTGTTACCGGGAGGGCATTCCAGAGTACTGGAGCCCGAATAGAAAACGCTCTATAGCCCGCAGACTTTTTTTTGGCTCTGGGAATCACTAATAAGCCGGAGTTCTTTGAACGCAGATTTCTTGTCGGGACATATGGTACAATACAATCGGCGAGATAGGCTGGAGCTAAACCGTGTAATATTTTATACGTAAGTAGTAAAACCTTAAAGTCGCATCTTAAGTGCACAGGAAGCCAGTGCAAGTGAGCCAGTATAGGCGTAATATGATCAAACTTTCTTGTTTTTGTCAAAAGCCTTGCAGCCGCATTTTGTACCAACTGTAATCTTTTAATGCTAGACATAGGGAGGCCCGAAAATAATACGTTACAGTAATCGAGACGAGACGTAACGAACGCATGAATAATGATCTCAGCGTCGCTAGTGGACAAGATGGAACGAATTTTAGCGATATTACGGAGATGAAAGAAGGCCGTTTTAGTAACACTCTTAATGTGTGACTCAAACGAGAGAGTTGGGTCGAAGATAATACCCAGATTCTTTACCGAGTCTCCTTGTTTAATTGTTTGGTTGTCAAATGTTAAGGTGGTATTATTAAATAGATGTTGGTGTCTAGCAGGACCGATAATCAGCATTTCCGTTTTCTTAGCGTTGAGTTGCAAAAAGTTAGCGGACATCCATTGTTTAATTTCATTAAGACACGCCTCCAGCTGACTACAGTCCGGCGTGTTGGTCAGCTTTAGGGGCATGTAGAGTTGAGTGTCATCAGCATAACAGTGAAAGCTAACACCGTACTTGCGTATGATGTCACCCAGCGGCAGCATGTAAATACTAAAGAGTGCAGGGCCAAGAACCGAACCCTGGGGAACTCCGCACGTTACCTTGACATAGTCCGAGGTCACATTGTTATGGGAGACGCACTGCATCCTGTCAGTAAGATAAGAGTTAAACCAAGACAAGGCTAAGTCTGACATACCAATACGTGTTTTGATACGCTCTAATAAAATATTATGATCGACGGTATCGAAAGCGGCGCTAAGATCAAGAAGCAGCAACATAGATGACGCATCAGAATCCATCGTTAGCAATAGATCATTAGTCATTTTTGCGAGGGCTGTCTCCGTAGAGTGATTTGCCCTGAAACCGGATTGAAAAGGTTCACAGAGATTGTTAGTCACTAAGTGTTCATTTAGCTGCTGTGCAACAGTTTTTTCGAGAATTTTGGAAATAAACGGAAGGTGGGAGACCGGTCGGTAGTTTACCATGAGGTCAGGATCGAGGTTAGGTCTTTTGAGCAGAGGATGAATAACCGCTTTTTTGAATGCTAGGGGAACAGTGCCGGAGGAAAGTGATAAGTTTATAATATTTAACACTGATGGACCTAATAATACAAACAGTTCCTTGATAAGTTTCCCAGGAAGTGGGTCAAGTAAACATGTTGTTTGTTTTATCCCACTTACACGCTGTAATAATTCCTCTAATGTTATTTCATCAAAAATAGAGAGACTATTTTGGAGGGCAGTGTCCGTCGTATATACAGTCGTATTTGTGTTAATAGAGCCCAGTTGTAGCTGGGATGCGTTGTCTTTAATCTCCTTTCTAATGAGTTCAATTTTCTTATTAAAGAAATTCATAAAATCATCTGCCGAGTGGGTGGAGCTACTGGGAGGAGTCCCTTGTTGGGTTAGCGATGCTACTGTACTAAACAGAAATTTAGGATCGTTTTTGTTGAGGCGGATGAGATTTGAGTAGTATTTAGTTTTAGCTAAGGTAAGCATGCGTTTAAATAAAATAATATAATAAAATACAATAAAATGAAACTCACGCAAAAACAATTTGAGCGAATATACATGTATTTTGTGCACAATACGTTTTTGCTTGTTTGCTATTATCCATATTACAGTTTTTTTCCAATTGCTTACACATTACATTTTATATTTTCAAACAGTTAACAAAGTCTACACACAGTAAGCAAAATCACTGTGCAGATTTGCCTAATATTAGGCATAGACTCTGCTTCCCAGGTTTTGCGAAATATTACACACAATGCTTTACACACACCTTCCCATCTTGCACATGTGATGTGGATGAGCTATTATGGCCTGATCCAGCTAGACGGGTAGGTGATGATTAGATTCAGTAACTGAGGCTTTTGAGTACGTTCTTTCATAGAGTTGCTGTTGCCTAAGTCTGCACATGTAGCCTATACTCTATGCTGTCATTTTTATGTATCTCAAAAACCTTTTTAAAACCTTTTTATGTGTCTTACATTTAAATTTGTACCGCATGTCATTGTTGACTACTGTGATATGCAGTGTTGTTACTGTAACGCCGTTAGTTTCGGCGGTAACTAGTAATCTAACGCGTTATTTTTTATATTCAGTAACTCAGTTACCGTTACTACATGATGCGTTACTGCGTTATTTTACGTTATTTTTTATGTAGTATCGGCTAGAAACAGAAGCGCTACAGTGTCGTTCTTCTGAATCTTCCTCTGTCACAAGCCGGGGAGAAGAAAAGAGGCGTGTGTGTGTGTCTGGGTGTGGGTGTGGGGAGGGGAGGGACACGTGTGATCCGCGGTTTGATATATGAAACAAAAAAATAAGTTGTTCGCACGTTCAGTCCACACACAGCGTGGTCATGGCGAGCGGAGTAACCGAAGAGCTTGAACGCCCCGCGCCATTTAATCGGTGTGTTTATAGGTGCAGACTCCGTTGTGCAAGACGAGGGTTTTAAACACACGCTGAACGTGCTTGAGCCACGTTACGACATCCCGTCGGGCACCCCCTTCAGCGATAAGTTTGTGCCAGATCTTTATGAGCAGGAGAAGAAAAAAGTTGTGGATCATCTGTTGCGCTCATGACAGACTGGTGCACGTCCAGGGGAACTATAAGCGCTCACTTCATCACAGCAGACTGGCAGATGAGAAGACACGCCCCCTCTACGAGAGTCACCTTGCGCAGGTACTGACACAAGCAGTGGAGGAATGGAAGATAAAGATATCCCAGTCACACGTGATAATGCCAAAAATCACATAAATGCAGTGAATGAGGCAGGACTGGGACCACAAATAGGTGCTTTGCACATGTAGTGAATTTGGCATCACATCTCAGTCAATAGGATGGAGCGCCTCCTTGGGAGGATCAGGAAGGAGGTTTCCTACTTCCACACAAGCACAACAGCTGCTCATGTGCTTAAGACAAAGCAAGAAAAGACAAAGCAAGAAATGCTAAAGCTGCCTACTCATAAAGCTCATATATGATGTCCCAACGAGGTGGAGCTCCACTTATGATATGTTGGAGCAGCAGGCAGCTACATACTCTGCATTGACCCACAAGACCCTGAAGACAAATGTCAAAGACATCATCAACCTGTCTGATGATGATGTGAGAGTGGCAGAGGAGGTCCTCCAGGTGCTTAAACCCCTCAAAACTGTTACATCTCTACTGAGCACTGAAACTTCACCATCTGTGTCAATGATCCTGCCACTGAAAACAAGGATTCTACAATCCATGGCTCCAAGTGTGGAAGACAGCAGCATCACTCCAGATGTCAGGCTTTATTTCACTATCTATGTTTCAAGAAAGATGATGTGCCTCCTTATGTTGCACTTTAAAGGCCTACTGAAATGATTTTTTTTTATTTAAACGGGGATAGCAGATCTATTCTATGTGTCATACTTGATCATTTCGCGATATTGCCATATTTTTGCTGAAAGGATTTAGTATAGAACAACGACGATAAGATTGCAACTTTTGGTATCTGATTAAAAAAAAGGCTTGCCCCTACCGGAAGTAGCGTGACGTAGTCAGTTGAACATATACGCAAAGTTCCCTATTGTTTACAATGATGGCCGCATGAAGTGAGAGAGATTCGGACCGAGAAAGCGACAATTTCCCCATTAATTTGAGCGAGGATGAAAGATTTGTGGATGAGTAAAGTGCAAGTGAAGGACTAGTGGGGAGTGGAAGCTATTCAGATAGGGAAGATGCTGTGAGAGCCGGGGGTGACCTGATATTCAGCTGGGAATGACTACAACAGTAAATAAACACAAGACATATATATACTCTATTAGCCACAACACAACCAGGCTTATATTTAATATGCCACAAATTAATCCTGCATAAAAACACCTGCGTGTTTGTTATGCTAGCTCCTAGCTCCTCTGCTAGCTCCTAGCTCCATAGAACACGCCAATACAATTCAAACACCTGATCAACACACACAATCACTCAGCCCAAAAGACCGTTCACCTAACGAAAGGTTCATAAAGCTTATATATTTTTAAAAAGTTACGTACGTGACGCGCACATACGGTCAAGCTATCAAATGTTTAGCAGCCAAGGCTGCATACTCACGGTACCTGATATTCAGCTGGGAATGACTACAACAGTAAATAAACACAAGACATATATATATATATACTCTATTAGCCACAACACAACCAGGCTTATATTTAATATGCCACAAATTAATCCTGCATAAAAACACCTGCGTGTTTGTTATGCTAGCTCCTAGCTCCTATGCTAGCTCCTAGCTCCATAGAACACGCCAATACAATTCAAACACCTGATCAACACACACAATCACTCAGCCCAAAAGACCGTTCCCCTAACCCAAGGTTCATAAAGCTTATATATTTTAAAAAAGTTACATACATACGCAAAAAAAAGTTGCGCACATACGGTCAAGCGATCAAATGTTTAGAAGCCAAAGCTGCATACTCACAGAAGCACGTCTGCGTCTTTGTCATCCAAATCAAAGTAATCCTGGTAAGAGTCTGTGTTGTCCCAGTTCTCTACAGGCATCTGTGTATCGAAGTCAAAAGTCCTCCTGGTTAGAGTCTCTGTTATCCGAGTTCTTCCATCTTGACTGCATCTTTCGGGAATGTAAACAAAGAAGCGCCGGCTGTGTACTGTTGTTGCTGACTACGTTCGAAAAATACGTCCATTTCGCACCGACAACTTTCTTCTTTGCTTGCTCAGCTTCTTTCTCCATAATGCAATGAACATGATTGCAACAGATTCACGAACACAGATGTCCAGAATACTGTGGAATTATGAAATGAAAACAGAGCTTTTTCGTATTGGCTTCAATGTGGAAGGCATATCCGTGTTCCCCGGGTTACGTCACGCGCATACGGCATCCTCAGAGGCGTTTCGAACCGGAAGTTTAGCGGCAAATTTAAAATGTCACTTTATAAGTTAACCCGGCCGTATTGGCATGTGTTATAATGTTAAGATTTCATCATTGATATATAAATTATCAGACTGTGTGATCGGTAGTAGTGGGTTTCAGTAGGCCTTTAAGTTGTTTTTCATTAATGGTCATTGGTCCAAGTTTCAAGAAAGGAGAAATGCCTTTTTATGTTGCACTGTTTTTCATTAATTATGTTAAAAGGAAAATAAAAATGCATGTCAAGTTGATCAACAGATTGTATTATTCTCCAGTGCAATAACAGTATTGTAATGAAGGCTAAAAGGCCATTAATGGGAGCTTTAAAAAAAAAAAAGAAGAAAAAAATAAGTAACTAAATGGTTACTTTTCACAGTAACGCATTACTTTTTGGTGTAAGTAACTGAGTTAGTAACTGAGTAACTTTTGAAATTAAGTAACTAGTAATTGTAACTAGTTACTGGTTTTCAGTAACTAACTCAACACTGGTGATATGTTACTTTACCTGACTGTGGTAAAAATACATATTTTCAGTTTGCAGCATCATTGTTGAGCAGTTCTTGAAAAGATTACAGAATATTTTTACTTTCTCTTTAGGTCCTTACGTATAGGCCCACTTCAAAGTAAACAATGATGATTGCTATGGATTTGCCAATATATTTTGTCAAGTTACAGTAATCATTCATCACATATGCTAAAAACTTCTGGCAAAATGCCCCAAACATGTGATTTCTTATAGTAAAATAGGGTTTTTTTACAAATGGGTTTTGTATTTATCACTGTTGTGGGTAACTCACTCCAATAGTGTCTTATCATTTGAAGTCTGTGTGAGTGAGATGAAAATAAACTGAATTTTTAAAAATGCTTGCTTTATTTTGTTGAATGGGCAAATGTTTTGATAGAAGTGTGTCATTTTGCAAATAATCTAGGATTTAAGAACATTTAAAGTGATGTTTGAAAAAGTGTGTATATTTTTTGAAAAAAGACACACAGTTAGTAAAATTGTGTGTAAGCAAATAGAAAAAAACTGTAACATTCTATAATTAGTGCTGTCTGCAGTCAGATGGTTGCGCTCTCTCTCTTCCGCTCTCAATCTCACCCTTCTGCGCATTCCACTTTTTTTTCGACACTTTGCGCTCACGCAAGTTTAGACACACAGTGTTATGCTTGTATCAAAAAAAGCAACCAATCAGAGAACTGGACACATGTACTCTGATTGGCTACCTGGTCTCCAATAATGTAATGTTACTTACTGTGCCTTGTATATACATTTTTATTTTTATTTTTAGCTAAGTACCGTGTGACTTGTTGAAGGGTGGACTAGCAAAGTAAGATTTTCATTGTACGGCAAACTGTCTGTTTAACTGTGCATATGACAATAAACAATCTTGAATCTTGAATCTTGAATGAGATTGTTTGTTATGTTATCCCGGAAGCATTGGTTCGCACCTGATGGAGTCAATTGTGGTGTCCCAATTCGGGGGCTTCATCTTTCCAAGAACCCGGCCCATGCAGTCGCGGGAGTTTGGGTCGTTGAGAGAGTCCTCCAGTTGTAGCTGGAGGGATTTCCTTTGGGACGGACCAGCTATCGCAAATCGCAACACTTACTGGTTGTGTCACGTGTTCACATCCTCCGGCTGAACAAAAGGAGAGAAAAAAAACTAACAAAATAGTAAATTGTGAAGCAAAAGTTATATTATATTTATCCTGTGTATTTGCGTTGCTGTCGGTGGATTTACATCCTGCTCAGGGAGAAACCTTTTATTTTTGAACATAGTGGGCTACTATATACTGTAACCTAAATTGTAAAGAGCACACTAGTCAACTTTTTTTTTAAAATCTGCTTTGAATATGCAGTGAATTTCAGCAATAAGAGGTTTTAGGATATCTACAGGTTATGCATTACATGTTGTATTATTTATGCATTAATTCATTTTAGTTAACTGGATCGAGGTACCGTAATTCTCTTTATAAAGCAAATAGTTACTGAGTAGTTTATGGAGAAATATTATATGATGATTGCTTGATTAGTTCGTTTTTAGATAACATTGTAATATATAATACAACAATCAGCTTAGCAAACTCACTTGAGGTAGTTGGACAAGTGTGTACCCTCAAAGTGGGGACAATCCAGATGATGTTCCAAACAGAGACGTCTTCCTGGTCTTTCTTGTTGGAATCCATACAGAGACATAAC
Organism: Entelurus aequoreus; assembly: GCF_033978785.1. Taxonomy (NCBI): domain Eukaryota; kingdom Metazoa; phylum Chordata; class Actinopteri; order Syngnathiformes; family Syngnathidae; genus Entelurus; species Entelurus aequoreus. The sequence goes on along the minus strand of NC_084739.1, from coordinate 47,792,040 downwards.
ACAGTATTACTCAGATATTATTTTAAACACTCAAAATTGGCCCTAGTGTGTGAATGTGAATGTGAGTGATGTCTGTCTATCTGTGTTGGCCCTGTGATGAGGTGGCGACTTGTCCAGAGTGAAAATAGTTGTAATTAAGACAATACATGACTCACAACAGCAGTTGTATGTTTATACAGGTAACAAAAAAAATTTCAGGTGATCAGCCAAACCTGCACGTTGTTACATCCATTTCTTTTTTCAAAAGAAAAAGATGTAAGGCTTTTCCATTTACACATTGAAAAAAGCTCTGTGCACAAAGCTGTCTGCAACTGCCGAATACGAGTGTCTCTTTTGGGGCAAAAAGGAGTGAAAAGCATGCAGGTCGCTCGACATTCTGATAGTCGAGGTCTCGTATTTTAACACATTTGCATCACTACTGTCACCCCAGCTTTACATGTCTGCTTTTAGATGTTTTACATGAATAAATAAAACAATATTTTCATTTTAAAATCGCTTTTTCCGTTCCATAGAGCACCGCCATGTTGAAAATGTTTTTTTTAGAGCGTAAGACAGGGGCGTGAGAGGACGCATCCATCTGACTGCGGACAGCGCTAATTATTGAGTGTAAACTGTGACGACCTGTCACTTCCTTTCTGTTTGTTTCCTTGTTTTTGTATTTACTTCCAATCAGTGCTCTTATTTTGGTTTCCATTTCCTGCTTGTCACGCTGAGCACTGTTTTTTCCTCACCTGCCGTTGATTGGCAGCAAGTCCACACCTGCTGCCAATCAACATGTGTCCTATTTATGCCTTGTCTCGAGCACTCATCAGTGCTCGAAGATCGCTTTATGTTTGGAACGCTTACATGCAAGACTGCTTCATTTCCCTCTCTGTTTTGAGTAATAAAACTCATCTTACCTTCTCGTCGTCTCCTGGTTCCTGCATCTTTGGGTCACAAAAACGGCAGCCATGCGAGTTCCTCACAGTAAACATGGATAATAGCAAACAAGCAAACACTTTCATTGTGCACAAAATACATTTATGTTCGCTCAAAAATATATTTTTTCGTGAGTTTAATTTATTTTCAAAATATAATGTCTGTGCTTGCAAAACATTTTTGTCCTCAAAATCTGCCTTCGCGACCTCAACATTAAGACACAAATATAACGCCATAGTAGTTTGACTTACTTTGTGGTTGGTGGAGTCCAGGCCCAATACCACCAAACTGATTGGTATTTGAGAAACTTCTACGCCTCAAACCACTATCTCGATGTTGTACCTGTAAAGACTGACATTTTTACTCTTTTTACATCCCTATATAACCAGTAGTTTTTGTATGTTTACATATTGTTCAAATGATAAGGGACCTATGAAGACTTTTCTCTTGTCTGACTCATAAATTACGAAATACAATGTGGAATTCTCGTGTTAAACAATGCCAAAGCATCAAATCATGAGGCTCATACATTTGGGGGTGAGCTTGCACACAGTTAAGTTAAAGTTAAAGTACCAATGATTGTGGTGAAATTTGTCCTCTGCATTTGGCACATCCCCTTGTTCACCCCCTGGGAGGTGAGAGGAGCAGTGAGCAGCAACTGTGGCCACGCTCGGGAATCATTTTGGTGATTTAACCCCCAATTCCAACCCTTGATGCTGAGTGCCAAGCAGGGAGGTAATGGGTCTCATTTTTATAGTCTTTGGTATGACTCGGCTGGGGTTTGAACTCACAACCTATCGATCTCAGGGCGGACACTCTAACCAAAGGCCACTGACTAGGTTTTATTATTTATGTATTAGGTTAGTTTTAGATGCTTCTGCTCGCAGGATTTTTAAAATATTTTTTTAACATCGTGGAATCAGTGATGTCACTGACTGATGGATCTACTAATGTGGGCATATCAGTGACGTGCGGTGACGTTCATGTCAGGTGAGGCACTGACTTTATCACAGTCAGATTTACAAACATATGAACCCTAAATAGTATCTTATTCACAATTTGATTGGCAGCAGTTAACGGGTTATGTTTAAAAGCTCATACCAGCATTCTTCCCTGCTTGGCACTCAGCATCAAGGGTTGGAATTGGGGGTTAAATCACCAAAAATTATTCCCAGGCACGGCGCCGCTGCTGCCCACTGCTCCCCTCACCTCCCAGGGGGTGAACAAGGGGATGGGTCAAATGCAGAGTACAAATTTCACCACGCCTAGTGTGTGTGTGACAATCATTGGTACTTTAACCTAACTTTAACTTTACACTTACAAACTGTAGCACACAATAAAGCACATTTAATTAAAAAAACGTTATTATGGTCTTACCTTTACTTATAAATGCGGGAGCGTTGTGAATGAATGAAATATGAAATCCGCGCTGCATTCTGCAGGTGTACCTAATGTTGTGTCCCTGTTCACGGCTCCTCCAGCGCGCCGCGCAAGCATTGTTGTTTTTGCACTTTTTGGCTTCTTGTTAAGTGACTTTTTTTTTGGGTGGATTCGGTCTTGCACGTGGAGGGTTTGGGTGTGGGCTTTGGTTGGTGTGGCGCTCCCGTCGGGCGATGCATTCTGCGGCGGGAGTGTTAACCGGCACCAGGAGGCGGGGTTATGAGAAGAGCCTCTCACAGTGTGTCTTCGCAGCAGTTTTATGATCGCTCAGCACTAAAAATACGTTACACACATACAGTTGTTGACAAAATACACTGTACATTATATACCTCAGCTAACTAAACTATGGAAATGTATAATATAATTCATATAGCAATACGGTCTCACTGCACAGCAGGCCAGCAGTTAGCCGAGTCATTGCGCACAATCCATGTTGAGGCACAACGCAGTGACGTGCCTCAACTGGCTGCTGATCACCGCACCATCTCTTCTCAGTATTTGAACGGCAAATGTGAAAATAAAAACAAAAATAATCTAAAACTGGTGAAGTTAAATGGAAAATAACTTTAGTATAATCACTGGATACATATAACAATTGAATGTTTTTTTTTTTCTTTTTACTTTTTTTTTCTTTGCATGATGGCAGGTGAGGCCGTGCCTCCCCTGCCTCTAGTGACTGCACGCCACTGGGGCATATCTAGTATGAAGCCCGCAGAGCTCCTCCCCCTCTGCTTCACAGACTATGAGAATGTAATGGTCTGCCTGGAACCTGTGTGTTATTCATTATGCTCTAATGCACTCCCACTTGCTGTGAAGATCTATAAAATATATATTTCTGAGTTTAGTTGTTCATGACTTTTCCACAGGGCAGCACAGTGACACAGGGGTTAGTACGTCTGTCTCACAATATGAAGGTCCTGGGTTCGATCCTGCGCTCGGGATCTTTCTGTGTGGAGTTTGCATGTTCTCCCTGACATGCACCTGGGGATAGGTTGATTGCCAACACTAAATTGGCCCTAGTGTGTGAATGTGAGTGTGAATGTTGTCTGTCTATCTGTGTTGGCCCTGCAATGAGGTGGTGACTTGTCCAGGGTGTACCCCGCCTTCCGCCCGAATGCAGCTGAGATAGGCTCCAGCGACCCCAAAAATATATGCTAACCAAACATTCTGCAATGGAAGGGACTCAAATATCTGACAGAAAACACATTTACATACAATCATCCATCAATCCATTTTCTACTGCTTGTCCCTTTTAGTGTTGCGAGGGTGGCTGTAGCCTATCGCATCTGCATTCTGGCGGAAGGTAGTATACACCCTGGACAAGTCGCCACCTTGTCACAGGGCCAACACAGACAATATTCACACTCACATTCACACACTAGGGCCAATTTAGTGTTGCCAATCAACCTATCCCCAGGTGCATGTCTTTGGAAGTGGGAGGAAGCCGCAATTTGCAATAAGATATTCAATAGTTCAATGTTTGTATTATTGTGTAAAGAAAAGATCTGAACCCCGCGACCCGGAAGGGACAAGTGTAGACAATGGATAAATGGAAAAAATCTGAAATCTTGTGCCCCTAAGAGTTTTCACTAAACTAGTTTCAGCCGTATTCACATTAGTAAAATCACTGTCAAAACTGTACTCTGTTTTTGTCTTTATGATGTGTCTAACATACAAAAAGGGACTGTAATAAAGTTGCAAACAATTTAAGTACAAAATCCCCACGTAAATGCATACCGTATGCAACAATTGGATCAATACTGAACTAATCAAAATACATTGAAAAGCACTTATTCAGAGTACAATACTTACAGTACTTGTAAAATACAATGTTAAACTGTACATACAAAAACATAAGCTTTAATTAAAGATCTCCATTTCTCTCTAGCTTCCGCCACGCTTTCCTATTTCACATCACCAGCATCATCCATTCATTATTAAAGCTCCCCTCGCCTCATCTCTCCTGTGTTCTGCTCTATTATAAACCCTTGTATCAACTGCTCCGGGCCATGGAAGGACAGAGGAAAGAGGGAAAAAAATAAAATGAAGACATGTTCAGTTCTTTGCAGGGGGCGTGTAAGTCGCCTGTCAGCCTGTAATCACTGTGTCCACGACTCTGTATGCTAATATATCCCTCCATACTGCTGACTAGGACATGTAATATAAATGAAGTTTGTTGGACTGCACAAGGGCTGACTTGAATAAAAGATCAGGGTCCTGAGGAGATTCAGGGCTTTTATTAGCCATGTGGAACTTCACAACCAAAACCACCAAAGACCTAATGTTATAATGAACGTCTTTTACATGGCATCTTTATCCATGTCAGAAAGGGATTAGTACAAGTAGGGCAGCAGTGTATATTCGTGACTTGAATATATGCAAACCGAAGAAAGAATGCAAGCATGTACTGCATTGTGATTAGTTTATCGTTTGATTTGATTAAACTGTTTATTTGTAAAGTTTTAGAGTAATTGACAATGAATGAATGTAACACCACTTTCAGACTGTTATACACCAAAACACTTTCCGTAGCTATAAAATCGAATCATGCCTTGTGTACAAGCTTATTACCTGACGACAAAGGTGAACCCCATGTTTTGGTCAATCACCCAATCTATTGCTTATTCTTGCCCGAGATGTGGTCTATCTCATCGGACTTCCAGTAGAAGCATTTAAGTCCCATCTTAAAACTTATTTGTAGACTCTAGCCTTTAAATAGACCCCCCTTTTTAGACCAGTTGATCTGCCGTTTCTTTTCTTTTCTGCTCTGCCCCCCTCTCCCTTGTGGAGGGGGTCACAGGTCCGGTGGCCATGGATGAAGTGCTGGCTGTCCAGAGTCGGGACCCGGGGTGGACCGCTCGCCTGTGCATCGGTTGGGGACATCCCTGCGCTGCTGACCTGTCTCTGCTCGGGATGGTCTCCTGCTGGTCCCACTATTGACTGGACTCTCACCATTCCACTGGTTTGAGTTGTTCCTTGCCCTGATGTGGGATCTGAACCGAGGATGTCGTTGTGGCTTGCGCAGCCCTTTGAGACACTTGGGATTCAGGGCTATATAAATAAACGTTGATTGATTGATTGATGACTTTAGACGAACAGCAGACTTTACCTTTGGCTGGTTGCCAGTCAATCGCAGACGACAGAGAAACAGATAACCATTCACATCCACAATTTAGAGTGGCAATCAATGCTCACTCTAAGGTGCGCGCCTGCGCAATTGCACATTACTCACAGGCCCTCTGTGCACAAAATCAAATCCCATCTGAATTATGAGCAAAATAAACAGATAACAATTTGATGTGGTAAAGAAGGAGCTGAGCTGGAAGGCAAAGCTCTCAATTTACCGGTCGATCTACGGTCCCATCCTCACCTATGGTCATGAGCCTTGGGTTATGACCGAAAGGACAAGATCACAGGTACAAGCGGCCGAAATCAGTTTCCTGAAAGTGGCGGGGCTCTCCCTTAGAGATAGGGTGAGAAGCTCTGCCATCCGGGAGGAGCTCAAAGTAAAGCCGCTGCTCCTCCACATCGAGAGGAGCCAGATGAGGTGGTTCGGGCATCCGGCCAGGATGCCACTTGAACGCCTACCTAGGGAGGTGTTTTGGGCACGTTTGACCGATAGGAGGCCACGGGGAAGACCCAGGACATGTTGGGAAGACTATGTCTCCCGGCTGGCCTGGGAACGTCTCAGGTTCCCCCGGGAAGAGCTGGTCAAAGTAGGTGGGCTTCCCTGCTTAGGCTGCTGCCCCCGCGACCCGACCTCGAATAAGTGGAAGAAAATGGACGGATTGATGGATGAATTTGTTCTGTACGATTTTTCAATGCAACCGTGAGTAACAGGTGACGGCAAGCGGCCACAACCGAGAAAACAATGTTCGTCAACACTGTTAAATTATTACGTCTGTAGAAAAATGCTTCATTCACTTTATTGAGCAAAACTGTTTGTCGGCCGTAACCACAACAAAAACATAGTAAAAAAACCTAACTTCTATCGAGCAAAACTGGTCATTGTTTGCCGTACAAACCAGGCTTAAACCAACTCTTTGTCATCTGTCATATCGACAGAGGTCGTTCTCTCTCTCACTTGCACCAACGCATGCACTCACAGCACTTCGCCGGTGATGCGTTTATGGCCAGACAAAAAGTCGGAAAACTCCAACACAAAGTGTCCATTTCAGATCGTTACACTATGTCTCCCCAAATAGATGTGCTTATTCTACTGTCATTTATTAAGAATGTTCATTTGTCGTATGAATATTAATCATGGAATGCTGTTACTAGATTACAAAAATGCTAATAAAAAGATATATTAAGCGGAACTAAATGTGATCTCTGAAAGGAGTACAAATTATTTCCAAACCTGGAAATAGTGGGCCAAATCACTTACAGCTGTCATGAAAATGACAGCTGTCATTTGATTATTAAAATAAAACATTTAACTTGCTATTAAGTCAGCTTTGGGACAGGTGTGCTGCTGGTGTGGCCACAGTCTGCACGTCTGATGTTGCTCACTTTGCTCCACTGAATGCTCAGGGAGTTTGTGTGTTTGCTCACACACATAAACAATTAGAGGGAACATTGGTCGCAATTAACACACTGTGCAAGTTTTGACATAAAAACAAAAGTATCATGATTTCTCGTCTATAAGCTGCTACTTAAGGCGCCAGCTCCCCTGACACCTTGAAAGGGACAATCGGTAAAAAATGGATGGATGGAAACGGTTATTTTTTTCCAACACTTTGAACCCTGCACGTTGTACAATTTTGCAGTTTATTTATGGATTTTTCTGGTGTGACAGAGCACTTTTATCCCTAAAGAGCAGCAACACATTCACACACACACGACCACACTTGACTTTCATTCCCTCTTCCTTGCCGTCAAGGCCACTATATTAGGAACACCAGTAACGCCATTTCCTCTCTTTTCCCCAATGTTAAATACAACTTAAATGTGAACACAACTTTCCTGTCCGCTTCACCACTTGCGGGTTGTGTTGAGTTGAGTTTGTGTTTATTTCAAACATGCATGCATACAACATGGTACATCACAATTTCCAGTTTCTCCATTCAACATATTCGAAAAGGAGTAGGAAGAAGCTGAGCTTATTTAATCCTACCCATTTTCCTTTATATAGCAGTTGCTAAAACGTTTGTTCACTTCCTGTTCTCAATTTATTCACAATATACTCCATAAGTGATAACATTAAAAATGAATAAATAATGAGTGAAGTAAGGTATATTGCATATGGTGAGATAAATAAGATTATCTAGAAAATGAATTGATTGATTAAATAAATTGAGTATGTTTATCATGGTTCTTTTTCTTTGTACTTTGTAAACACTTTAAGTTTGAAGAGTTTCTTGAAGTGGATCATGTTAGTACATTGATTTGTTTGCTTAATCCATTCCATTATTTAATTCCACATACTGATATACTGAAGGTCTTAAGTGTTGTACGTGCATACAAATATTTTAAAATTAAATTTTTCTCTAAGATTATATTTCTCCTCTTTTGCTGAGAAGAATTGTTGTATAGTCTTGGGTAGCAGGTTATAGTTTGCTTTGTGTATAATTTTAGCTCTTTGCAAATTCACTATGTCCTGGAATTTCAGTATATTCGATTCAATAAATAAAGGGTTTGAATGTTCTCTATATCCAACATTATGTATTATTCTAACTGATCTTTTTTTGTAACACCGTTAATGAATGAAGTCTACTTCTGTAGTTGTTGCCCCATATTTCTGCACAATAACTCAGATATGGTAACACAAGCGAGCAGTAGAGAATATGGGTTAGTTAAATAGCTTTTTTTCTCGTCAATGCACACGACAGACCTCAAAGCCGAAGAAAATCGACCCGGCGATCAAAAAAGGAAAAACCTGATGAATGAACGGAAATCCACGATCACAAACAGGCCTCTGAAGGTTAAAGCACCGCGCTAAGAAGACGACAACTTTAGCGGGTTCAGCATGCAGGCGTAGGAGGAGAAGGACGAAGACAGCGCTCCCTCCAGGTGTCTTTTTGCGCTGTATTTTGTTAAAATTGTGAACAAACCCAAGCGCCCATGTGTTCTCATTATATGTACAAAATATAATTAGCCCAAAAAGTAATGGGGTGCAACTTAAAGGCCTACTGATATGATTTTTTAAAATTTAAACGGGGATAGCAGATCCATTCTATGTGTCATACTTGATCATTTTGTGATATTGCCATATTTTTGCTGAAAGGATTTAGTAGAGAATATCGACGATAACGTTTGCAACTTTTGGTCGCTGATAAAAAAAGCCTTGCCTGTACCGGAAGTAGCGTGACGTCGCAGGTTGAAGGGCTCCTCACATTTCCCCATTGTTTACACCAGCAACGAGAGCGATTCGGATTGAGAAAGCGACGATTACCCCATTAATTTGAGCGAGAATGAAAGATTTGTGGATGAGGACGTGAGAGTGAAGGACTAGCGTGCAGTGCAGGACACATCTTTTTTCGCTCTGACCGTAACTTAGGTAAAAGGGCTCACTGGATTCCACACTTTCCCCTTTTTCTATTGTGGATCACGGATTTGTATTTTAAACCACTTCAGATACTATATCCTCTTGAAAATGAGAGTCGAGAACGCGAAATGGACATTCACAGTGACTTTTATCCCCACGACAATACATCGGTGAAGCACTTTAGCTACGGAGCTAACGTGATAGCATCGTGCTTAAATGCAGATAGAAACAAAAGAAATAAGACTCTGACTGGAAGGATAGACAGAAGATCAACAATACTACTCTCAGGAGACACCGAACCAAACACTGGACCTGTAACCACACGGTTAATGCTGTGCCGCCTGTCGAAGCCTAGCAATGCTGTTGCTAACGACGCCATTGAAGCTAACTTAGCTACGGGACCTCGTCAGAGCTATGATAAAAACATTAGCGCTCCACCTACACCAGCCCTCATCTGCTTATCAACACCCGCGCTCACCTGCGTTCCAGCGATAGACAGCGTGACGAAGGACTTCACCCGATCATCGATGCGGTCGGCATGGTTGTGTTGCTGCAGCCAGCCGCTAATACACCGATCCCACCTACGGCTTTCTTCTTTGCAGTCTCCATTGTTCATTAAACAAATTGCAAAAGATTCACCAACACAGATGTCCAGAATACTGTGGAATTTTGCGATGAAAACAGAGCTGTTTGTATTGTGATACAATGTGTCCGAATACTTCCGCTTCAACCATCGACGTCACTCACAAACGTCATCATACCTAGATGTTTTCAACCGGAAGCTTCCCGGGAAATTTAAAATTGCACTTTATAAGTTAACCCGGCCGTATTGGCATGTGTTGCAATGTTAAGATTTCATCATTGATATATAAACTATCAGACTGCGTGGTCGGTAGTAGTGGGTTTCAGTAGGCCTTAATAAAACATGTGCACTCTATAGCCCGAAAAAAACAGTAATCATGTGGAAAACCAAAGAGTGTTAGGCCTTGGCAAAAATGAGAATTCAGTTGCAGACGGGAAACGATTGACGCAGGCTTTTATTCAACAGTTTCTGAGAACTCTCTTTAGATAGAGTGAATAAACAAATGGCTATAAACTCTATACTAGACACACTAAATTAAATGATAAATGGGTTATACTTGTATAGCGCTTTTCTACCTTCAAGGTACTCAAAGCGCTTTGACAGTATTTCCACATTCACCCATTCACACACACATTCACACACTGATGGCGGGAGCTGCCATGCAAGGCGCTGACCAGCAGCCATCAGGAGCAAGGGTGAAGTGTCTTGCCCAAGGACACAACGGACGTGACTAGGATGGTAGAAGGTGGGGATTGAACCCCAGTAACCAGCAACCCTCCGATTGCTGGCATTAGAGTAAAAAGGAAATGTAGCACATGGCAAAAAAACAATAAACGAAAAATCACTTCCGAGGGAGGGAAAAAATGTGATAGCAAAATCTACACGGATCTAATAATTAAAAAAACCAACAATCTATGATTAACTACACCAAAAGAAAATCGCTCACGAAGAGAAGACAAAAAGCAATAATCAAACTACATTATAAAGGGCTAAGGAAACTACAAATTAAAGCACTCCAAGAGAGGGAAAAAAGAAGGCAGAGCACCATGAAACTAGCTAAAAAAAACTGACCAAAAAACTTTAGCAACTCAAAATTACTCTTCTTCAGAGGGTACAAAGAAATTAAGGAATACAGCGAGGCAATACTTAACTTGGACAAGGCTGTGGAAGACGGCTGGAGGTACACGTCGAGACGATATACTCTGGCAACAAGACAGGGGAAGACGAGGGCTATATACACACACATGAGGGAGGGTGACACAGGTGGGCACAACCAGGCAATAAGGACAGACATCAGACCAGTGACACAGGAGGAAGGGCAAGTGGTCTGAAATGAGAGCAGGATTAGACGTTCAACATAACAGGAAGTTCGCCAGACAACCCCAAAACAGGACTTCCCTCACCACTTGTCCCTTTTTGGGGTCGCGGGGGGTGCTGGAGCCTATCTCAGCTGCATTCGGGCGGAAGGTGGTGTACACCCTGGACAAGTCGCCACCTCATTGCAGGGCCAACACAGATAGACAGACAACATTCACACTCACATTCACACACTAGGGCCAATTTAGTGTTGCCAATCAACCTATCTCCAGGTGCATGATTTTGGAAGAAGTTGCTAAACACAAGGCATAAAAAGGAATGACTGTGCATGTGAGCTGTGTGCTTGGTATTTTATGTTTTTTATGTAATATTTGTATCTATTTGTCTTAGTATCGTGTCCTTATGTTTTTTTACATGTCCTTATGAATTTTCACTTAATGAGTTTGCTTGCATTTTCGTTGTACAATGTACAACGTACAATGACAATAAAGATCTATTCTGTTCTGTTCTAATGTAATGGACCCGAGTGGTGGAATATTAAAATATAGTAAAATTTTGCTTCAAAACAAATATAAATATTAAGAACCCAATGTAGTGAGAGCAACCATCCCAAAATAAGGAAAGATAATCATGCTTGTTCACAATTTATTATAATCTGAATTAGGGTACAGTCACGACAGGCGTAGTGGGTCAGTGCCCTGGCTCCGCCCACTTCCACGGCGTCCTCCTGCACACAGAATGAAATCGGAGGCAGGCCACAGGGATAAAATCATTTAAAAACACGGAGACACTCTCAGGGCTGACGTCACACTTACACGCAAGGCATGGTTTACCCTGCCTCTGCTGTAGTTCCGCGTAGAAGTATTGGGTACACCCACTCTCCTCACCAGTCTCCGGTGGGACCTACGTGGCCGTACTCGTCCCGTCTCGCTAGCCTCTTGGTCGCTCCCGGGAGTCACCGCAGGTCTCTGGGTCCCGATCGATCCTGCCCACAGGACCACACAGCCAGCGTACAACGCACAAGCCCGCAAGCCCACAAGCCCACAGCCAAAGGCAGTTTGATCACCCCCACAGATCCACAATCCACGACACTTACTTCGGAGGCAGAGTTTCCTCTGCCCCTGCGTGTTGTGGGCTTCTTGGGGTTCACTCCGGTAGCTTGCGGGGTCTGCTGTGTAGTCCTGGGTTCCTTCCCAGCCTGCGGGCGTCCACCCGGACGCTCTTGGCAAAGCCTGACGATCTCTCCGGTCGCTCTTCCTTCTCTCCTCCCGTCTGAAGCCCTCTGAATGCTTCCCTTTTAAATGTGTGCAGTCCTAATGCTTCACAGGTGAGTCTGATCTCAGGTGCCGTTTGATTGGGCACCTTGGTTGTCAGGGGCAACAAGCTAAAAGGGGTAACATCTTAAAATGCCAGCAAAGTCCACAAGGAGTAAAACCATGCAATTAAAAATACAATCAAAGTCCACAAAGTGTAAAAACATGCAACTAAAAATACAATCAAATTCCACGCAATAAAAACATGCAATTAAAATCCACAACAATAAAAACACTCTTAAGACATGCATGGCATTGAAACATAAAATAACATCCCCTACTTGTGTCCCATCACATCAACAGAGATTCAAACTCACATTTTGCCAAGTACTTTTTTTGACATTTGGACCTGAATGTTTTTATAATTTTGTTTTTATTATTGTTTAATTTGTTTAAGAATACGCTTCTTCTGCCACAGACATACATTACAATTCTGACTTCCCCGGTCCGTCACTCAAATACATTTGTGTGGAACTTAAGCAGTGATTTCCTAGTTCCTATTGTTACACAGAGACAGTGTTGCAAGATAAACACGTAATTAGCTCTGTGAAAACAAGTTACTTACAGTAGGCAGACTTGGAAACGCTGGACGAGGAAGCAGCCTGAAGGTCCGGTCGGTCCCCAAGGTATATGTTGAACAATATGATTACATTATTTCATAATACTACTGTAGTTTTTTGATGCCATCTTACAAAACATTTTATATTTGAAAATGTTATTAATATTAATAATCTATTTTCCAGCATTTCAAATGCTGGGAACCGTGACTAAAGAGTAGTAATGCATACATCTAACAGGCGGCCTAATGAAAGATATTAAATTGCATACAAGACAGGACAAACCAGTAACATTGGTATCAGCCCCAACCCATCAAGCCATGAGTGCTATGTTGTGAAAATGTAGAACTGTTTGCATTACATTGACTTCCTGTTACAAAGTAAATGACTTCAATCTTCCAAAGGCTCTATGTCAGTGGTAGAAGTGTTTGCATGTGCTCAGTTCATTTTCTATTTATGTCTGTTGTATGTCTGATATAAATATTGAGGAATTGTTGTGATCACTTTAACATGCAGGATGTATGGTGCATGACAATGTATTATCATGCTAACATGATGCATTTATGAGCAGCATGACAGTCTCATACAGAAAACAACAGATTGTGAGGCATTATATAAGGTGACGCAAACCGAGCAATTGTTTCATAACATTAATATAGATAAAATGCAACCTAATGTAAGCTATAACTTTGTTTAGAAAAGCCGATAAGAAGTCAACTGGGAGGAATTAATGACAGACATGATTATAAAAGAACCAATAACACAGTAACATTGAACACATACTGAGAAACTGAACACACTTTCCACTAATGAGACCACAGAGCACAGGTGGAAGACACAAATGTACTGTAGAGGTAGATAAAGAAATGGCTGACCAAAAACAGGTTAGGCAACACACAGATGAAAGATCCCATTCCCGGAATTATTTGTACTAACAGAGGCTTATCACTGTTTAGGGTCCTGAGTTTGGGCCTCTGAATGTCTCAGCCGTTTTTGAGAGACACATGGATTGTTGAGTGATGTCTCATGTAAACAGTGCTTGGTGTATAGACCGCTTCCTGGTCCATGGGGGATACTTTGAAGCAGCATTGGACTATTTACAACAAGTGCTGCAAAGGATGCCGACTGCAGGCCTGAATCAGCACCCTGATCAATGACTCTTTCTGAAGAGAGATGTTCCGGGGCCACAAGTTGGTCTCAAGGGGCATCTGCATTCTGGAGGAGATTAAAGGGGAACTGCACTTTTTGGGGCTTTTGCCTATTGTTCAAAATCATTATGCAAGACATGACGGTGGATGTTGTTGTTTTTTTGCATTCTAAATATTAAATGAATGCGATCAAAAGTCTGCTTACTATGGGAGCCGCGCAGTGGAGCTTACAAAACCCTTAAAAAAACATCCAAACACCTTTATTGAGGTTTTATATACATGATGTAAGTATATACAGTATGTAATGTAGTAACAGGCACATTTATATTAACATTTAATATTTACGTATTTTGCTAATTTAAAAAAACTTGAACATTTAAAAAAACGTTTTTTTTTCATCACTGATTTCTGCTCACTGCAGGGCAGCTAAACCCGAACAGAATGGGGATAGAGAAGGAGAGAAAAGGAGATGGGGTGAGGTTGGATTGTGGGGTGACAGAGAGAAACAACAACAACAGGACTGCATTAGCTAAAGAGGGGGTCGGCAACCCATGGCTTTAGCGCCACCCTAGTGGTTCCCTTGAGCTTTTTCAAAAATATCTAAAAATGGAAAAAGACGGGGGGAAATTATTTTTTTGTTTCAATATGGTTTCTGTAGGAGGACAAACATGACACAAACCTTCGTAATTGTTAGAAAGACCACTGTTTAATATGTTTGTGTTTATGCTTCACTGGTGAGAGTATTTGGCAAGCGTCGTTTTGTCCTACTAATTTTGGCTGTCCATGAACGCACCGTAGATGTGTGACCTGTGACGCAGCAGTTTGTTTGCATCAAGGGTGCCCATTACATTTATCGGGAGCTACCGGTCAATCGGGGAGGGTGTGTCACTTGATCGCAAGGCATTAAAAAAAAGTAGGCCTAAAAATGATTGATCATCAATTTTCACTGCGACATCACTTAGTAGGAAGAAAAAAAACGACCGCCAGGAACGCTAATATCACTTTTTATTTCAACAGACTCTCTCTCCGTACCGGCTGTTAAAAGAGTAAAGACCGACAGTACCTATTTTTACAATACAGCCCTTTGAGACACTTGTGATTTAGGGCTATATAAATAAACATTGATTGATTGATTGAATAAAAGTGATACTCCATTCTGCCTGCGCTAACAAAATAAAAGTATCCAAAAACTAGCTCATACAAGCCAGCGAGCTACGTAGTTAACTCCAAAGTTTTTCTTGTAAAGGGTATAAGAACGAATATGGAAGCTGACCAGATAAAAATCTAAAAACAACCACTTTCATGTGGTGTTGGAAAAAGAGGAGGACTTTTTTCCCCATCCATCCATCCATCCATCCATCCATCCATCCCCAACACAATGTAAATTCGAAGTTGTGGAGTTTATCAGCAACTACTGTGAATCCTGTCTGATTCCAATCAATGCAAGTCATCAGAATAAGGTGACACACCAACTTATATTATTGTCTTCATGAAAGACTTAACTTTTATGGACAGAATTTCTAGGCACAGTCAGGGCGTTGAGGGGATCTGGTTTGGTGGCTGCAGGATTAGGTCTCTGCTTTTTGCAGATGATGTGGTCCTGATGGCTTCATCTGGCCAGGATCTTCAGCTCTCACTGGATCGGTTCGCAGCTGAGTGTGAAGCGACTGGGATGAGAATCAGCACCTCCAAGTCCGAGTCCATGGTTCTCGCCCGGAAAAGGGTGGAGTGCAATCTTCGGGTTGCGGAGGAGACCCTGCCCCAAGTGGAGGAGTTCAAGTACCTCGGAGTCTTGTTCACGAGTGAGGGAAGAGTGGATCGTGAGATCGACCGGCGGATCGGTGCGGCGTCTTCAGTAATGCGGACGCTGTATCGATCCGTTGTGGTGAAGAAGGAGCTGAGCCGGAAGGCAAAGCTCTCAATTTACCGGTCGATCTACGTTCCCATCCTCACCTATGGTCATGAGCTTTGGGTTATGACCGAAAGGACAATATCACAGGTACAAGCGGCCGAAATGAGTTTCCTTCGCCGGGTGGCGGGGCTCTCCCTTAGAGATAGGGTGAGAAGCTCTGCCATCCGGGAAGGGCTCAAAGTAAAGCCGCTGCTCCTCCACATTGAGAGGAGCCAGATGAGGTGGTTCGGGCATCTGGTCAGGATGCCACCCGAACGCCTCCCTAGGGAGGTGTTTAGGGCACGTCCGACCGGTAGGAGGCCGCGGGTAAAACCCAGGACACGTTGGGAAGACTATGTCTCCCGGCTGGCCTGGGAGCGCCTCGGGATCCCCCGGGAAGAGCTGGACGAAGTGGCTGGGGAGAGAGAAGTCTGGGCTTCCCTGCTTAGGCTGCTGCCCCCGCGACCCGACCTCGGATAAGCGGAAGAAGATGGATGGATGGATGGATGGATGGATGGATGGATGAAAGAAGGGAATCTATATGTTTTTTAATTCTACTAAACTATGGACGTATTAATAAACGTGTAATCTGTGCGCGTGTAATCCAATTTGCGTGCATGTGCACTAATGTGTGTCTGTATATCAATCTGAGTGTGTGTATTCAGATCCACGTACGTTTGTTTTAGATCCGCGTACTCGTGTTTAAAGTTGTCTGTCTGTCCCTAATCAGAAATAACCCTAGGTAGGCATATTTAACACCTTTAAGATGTGATCAAAAACATCTATTATATATACGCTGCCACAGAAAGGCGTGTTTTATGCCACTCCTTCTTTATCTTATGTTGTGCATGAATTGCACAAAGGTGAGCTTTGTTGATGTTATTGACTTGTGTTGACAAGCTTTATTGACTTGTTATTGACTTGTGTGGAGTGCTAATCAGGCATATTTTGTCAGTGCATGATTGCAAGTTACTGTTGCTCACATGCTATTTACGCTTGCTGTATGTACATATTGCATCATTATGCCTCGTTTGTAGGTATATTTGAGCTCATTTAATTTATTTTACTTGTGTCCTCTGTGTATTTATTTTAATTTGCACGTCTCATGACACTATAGGTAATATTGGCTGCATTTCTGATCATTTGTTGTGTGTCATGTTGTTCCAGACCACAGCAAATGTTACCCAGCTTGCAAGGATTGTAATAAATCCATTAGAAGATGACAGCCTGCCGTTTCCTTTAACTTGGACACACACATCTATACCTTGGGCCATTTTAAGCCAGTAATTTCCAGGCGTTATCTCACCCCCTGAGAAGCCTCCATTTTACTAATGTTCTCCAATGTTGTAAAAATGTGTGGAATAAATATTAAATTCCAACATTTCTGTCAACGAAGATTTGCTTGCGACACAGAGTCACTTTTTTTCCAGCACGGCATGGTGCTAAGCAGGTGGCTGTTGAAAACAAAACAAATACACGTGCAAGCAGATATTCTCAAACATGAACAACATGAAATCCAAATACAGCACCCGCCTCATAGATAAGTGCTTGCAGCCTTATAAACACTTACATCATTTCATTATAATAATTATGTAAGGCTTTTAATTTTTTGCGACTCCTGACAGATTAGTTTTTTGGTCCAATATGGCTCTTTGAACATTTTGGGTTGCTGACCCCCGAACTAATGGAATAAAATATAATGTCAATAATAATAGTAACTGCAACAAAAGACCACAATAATAGCATTGATAATAATCCATCCATCCATCCATTTTCTACCGCTTGTCCTTCTCGGGGGTCACGGGGGGTGCTGGAACCTGCCCCCCCCCCCCTCCACACCCCTGATTGTAAATAATGTAAATAATTCAATGTGATTATCTTGTGTGATGACTGTTTTATGATGATAGTATATATGATAGTATATATCTGTATCATGAATCAATTTAAGGGGACCCCGACTTAAACAAGTTAAAAAACTTATTCGGGTGTTACCATTTAGTGGTCAATTGTACGGAATATGTACTTCACTGTGCAACCTACTAATAAAAGTCTCAATCAATCAATCAATCCCAGCTGCATTCGGGCGGAAGGCGGGGTACACCCTGGACAAGTCGCCACCTCATCACAGGGCCAACACAGATAGACAGACAACATTCACAATTTACACTCACATTCACAAACTAGGGACAATTTAGTGTTGCCAATCAACCTATCCCCAGGTGTATGTAGATGTTTTAATATGTAATAATATTGGGGTGGCGTGGCTCTGTTGCTACAGCGGTGGTGACAGTAACTTGAGGGTTCCAGTTTCGATTCCCGCCAGTTCATCCTAGACTACGGCCCGCGGGGGCAAATCTGGCCCGCAAGTGTCCAGAATCTGGCCCGCGGGAAGGCCCAAGTTTTAAAAAAAAGGGTATTTTTTGAATGTATTTTTTTTTTTTTTATCTGTCTTTTCTAATCCATTTTGTACCACTTGTTACTCTTGGTGTCTCCTAGCCGCTCAGGCAAATCATATTGTCTAAAAATGCATTTTCCCATCGATCCATCCATCCATCCATGTTCTACCGCTTGTCCCTTACATACATACATACATATATATATATATATACATATATATATAGATATATATATACAACCTGGCCCCTGGCCGATTTTTTTTAACCCAATGTGGCCTCCGAGTCAAAAAGTTTGGGGACCCCTGCTCTAGAGAAAAAAAGTGCTATATAAATATAATTCACTTCAATGATTCACATTACATAATAGTAATTATTATCATTATTATTATCATAATTATAACAATAACAACAATAATACTCTGGACAAGTTATTAAGTTATGGGTAAAAAGTATATAGTTTAAGGATATTAATAACAACAACACTGATCCTCTCTCTCAACTGATTACTGATATTAGACTGATATTATTATCCAAAATTGACAATAGATGTTATATCAGTGGGGGCATGTGTGTGTATGTGCCTGTGTTTATATGTCTGTGTGCATGTACAAATGTATGCACGTGCACTTGTGCATGTGTCCGCACGCTAGGTCTCCGTCTACAGAGTGAAGCTGCAGAAAGTAAAACCAGACCAGATGAGAGACTACCCCGTGAGCAAGGAGACCTACCTGATAAGTGCCAGCCCCCCCACATTACCCATGCTCTATCCTGGGCCTCAGCACCCGTCAGGGAACCACCCAGTTCCTGAACTGAACCTAGTTACTGCCCAGACTTAAGGCTATCATCTGCCACGGGGACAGGCTGGCCATTATAGGGTGATTTGCCGGATGAGTGTGTGCAGACACTTTGTTTCCCTGCACACACGGTGCCCAAACCAGCCTTACAATTCCCCGTTGGCAGCCTAGCCACATACTGTAGGTTGCAGTAACCCTTGTACCGATCGACAGCCCCAGGAGGCTAAGAGGACGGAATCGATTACCTACCTGCCTCAGAGACTTAGTAGTTCCCTCGGGGACAAGAATCTTATGTTGGAGGGCAAAGTAATGATCTTTAATGATGTGTGTTTGGTTCTGGTATGTGTTCACTGTTAGAGAGTTACTACGTTTTATTGTCATAATGAGATTGGTGGAGAGGGACTGTAAGGAAAATGGACAGTGTGACAAGAGTGAGCTGCTATTTCTGCCTGTTAGTTGGTTGTCTCTTCTGCAAATAGTGCCATCCTGGCAAGAAAGAAAAATCTATCAGGTGTTTGTGTGATGCATGGACATTATAGTATGTTCTATTACACAGTGTCAATTGTTTTAGTTTTTCTACTAATTTCACATCATGCAGTGTGCAGAGAATTAATTGCCCAAGTTAGCTAAAACAGGCTGAGAGAGGCTCCAGCACCCCCCGCGACCCCAAGAGGGACAGGCGGTGGAAAATGGATGGATGGATGGTGGCTCTGAGGCTACTATGGATGGATGGATGCATACAATGTAGCGTGTAAGGCAGGGGTGTCGAACTTGTTTTCATGAAAGGCCACATCGCAGTCATGGCTGCCCTCAGAGGGCCACTTGTAACAGTGAATGCAAAAATATGAAAGTATAATCGCCTCATTATATTATTGCCTATGCAGTTGGTTATTTGATTTTTGTACGTACAAATTGATGGATAACTTGCTTTGAAATCGTAAGTCGAGGTGACGAGCAGATATTTAAGTACTTATTGTTATTTTTTACAAACTATCATACGGTATATAATAATTATGGGTGCTAAAAAAATGTTTTTTTTTTATCACATTCAAATCAAGATTTTTTTAGTAATTCTTAGAAATCTATTTTTTATTTATTTTTTGACAAAAAAATGTGTAGGCCATCTCCATGCTTACTTGGTGTATGCATGTGTCATACGTCAGCAACCAAAAGGAGGTTTTGTAACTTGTAATCTGTTTTGTTAAGGTGTTGTTATTATTATACCAAATAATACATTGCAAAAATCACTTTGAATCGAGAATCGTGTTGAATTAATTATGAATCAAATCCTCACCCCAAGAATCGGAATCGAATGGCGAGGCGCCCAAAGATTCACACAAATAACAATTGAATATTTGAATATATATCAAAGTTTAAAACATATGAAATATCATGGATTACATACATTTTTTTCTGTCAAAATGGAAACAAAGAAAACATTTAGTAAGAAAGATGAAGTATGCACATTATTCCCAGGCTTTCGCGGGCCACATTAAATGACGTGTCGGGCCGGATCTGGCCCCCGGGCCTTGAGTTTGACACATGTGGTGTAAGGTCATCCACTGCCCTAAAATTAAATCACTGACCACAATGATTATAAAATGATGAACAATAGGAGCATGTCTGTAATATATCCGGGATATGATCTCCCTCCTCTTCTTCTGAGCGACTTCAGGTTTTTTAATTTATCGTTTTAATTTCATGGCCCAGTTATTTACTGCAGGTACTCAGTCTCATTAATCCTGTATCCAGTTTAAGCAACGTGCAATGGTACCAACAAGCCGATAAATATATAGTGCACAAGGAACCGAAACCACGAACAAAAGCCAGGAAAAAAAAATCATCCACTCAAAAAACAGGCACAAAAAAGACTCACCAGTCACTCTGCAGGTGAGTTGGAGCCTGTCCCAGCTGACTGGTGAGATACAACAATTCACAATCATATTCACACCCATAGGCAATTTCAAAGTATCCAATTAGATGGACATGCATCAGAGTACCCGAAAAAAAAACATCCAACTCAGGGAGAACATGCAAACTCCACCCAGGGATGTTTCAACAACATTTTGACTGTGAGGCAGATGTAACCAACACTCCCAAAATGTTGCCCTAATTTGTTTTTGAACTCTACGGGTTGGATCTGAAGTTTGTGAGGAAAGGCCGATGGTATGCGAATAACTGGTAAAAATGTATCAACTATCATTAAGATTGTTTTATTTGTATTGTTGTCCAGTATGTATGGCTTAACATGTATCAATGCCCTCATACACATTTCACTCCTGTGTATGTAAGAAAACCAAAAATCTAAAAAATAAATTTTTTGGTTAATTTTCTGACCGTTCTTTTGCATCCACATCCATAAGAATGTTCAAGTCTGACCTCAGGTCACGTGTAGGAGTATTGTTCTTTAGCATTGTCTATTCAATATATGAAAACATTCTACTTCACCCTCCTATGTTCAAATAAGGAGTTAATGCAGCTAACAAAAAATACAGATATTGACAAAGTCGCACCTTAAATACATTTTTCAGACATAAATCTCATCAATAAGTGAAATAAAAATGAAATAGCAGTATGGAGATGAAGCACATTGAATTTCATCCCCTGTCGAATGAATATGTTTGGATTGCAAACATTAGCATAGCAGAGCATCTATTTGTCTTTAATGTGATGGGACCCTACGTTTTACTTTAGCACAAGGTTCAATATTTGAACAGTATTTAGAGAGATAGAGAGGATAAAAGTGCTTGGAGTGATAGTGGTAGTAATAAAGAAGTTATTGACCAAATGATATTGATCGACAGCTCCTCAGGCAAAACAAGCCGACCTTGGTCTCCCTCTGTGGCTTGCCCTCCCTCTGACTACTTTCTATCTACTCGCCTCCCCCGTATTCAATAATATATGATTTTACAGTTTAAAGCGAGACAGCAAATAGCTCCGCTGCACAAGGTGAGGAATTTCTGCAAAAATTTGAATGGCTTTTCGCCTGTAGGAATTTGGCATGGTACTATGCAGGGGTGATTAAAATCAAGACTGGAGTCAAGTCTTAGTCTTGATTGGAAGTTACCATTTAACATAAGACATGTCAGAGAAAGACCTGGGCTAAGATAATAGTCCTTAAGAAGACATTAACAAGCACTCGTTTTCTTTTACTCAACTCTGAATTCATAACCTTGAAGTCCATCCAAAAGCAGGTAGTGGTAATTTCATCCATCCTGCTTTCTGCACAAGGTCAAAGCAGAGGCAAAATGGTCATTGATTTAACGGAAGAGAAGAGAGGAAAAACTCAAGAGATGATCATGTTACACTCTAAGTCACTATGCAGTGTGACTGAAAGTGGAAATGATTGTAAATCATCTAGATTAAGATGGAATAGGCTCCAGGTTTTTTTGGGCATTTCTGTACTACTCACATATGTTGTTTGAAATTGTTGGTAGAAAGAATTGTACCTTGTTTGTACATGTAGCACATTTCTTATATCCATAACATATTAGCAGCGCTGTTATTAAGGATCATGCAAAATACTGTGACATCAATCAATCCATCAATCAATCCAAGTTTACTTGGATTGATTGATGTAAGTTTACTTACACAAATGTCTCAAAAGGCTTCTAAACACAATGTTTTTCTTACCCGCCCAAGGTCACTCCTTTTGTCACGACTCACGTTTTTCACTTTAGAAATCATCTCAAACTATTGAGAATTGCTTGTATTGTGGCAGAATTGCAAAGTTTCCCTGAGTGGTTTGTTTAGTTGGCTGTGTCTATTAGAGCAATAGTTATTTTAACATGGCTGCAGATTTTTAACCCCAACTCAGGGCCTACATTTGAATACTAGGGGTGTAACTATATAGGGATGCGTAACAAATTCCATAGGTAATACCAGGTACCGATTCACGTGAAATTAAACAGTGCCATCTTTTGATACATTTGTTGCATGTGACGTCATGTT
This sequence comes from Entelurus aequoreus, assembly GCF_033978785.1. Lineage (NCBI taxonomy): Eukaryota > Metazoa > Chordata > Actinopteri > Syngnathiformes > Syngnathidae > Entelurus > Entelurus aequoreus. The sequence continues at coordinate 47,769,245 of NC_084739.1, read as the reverse complement.
CTGATCCAGAACCGGCACCGGTACGAACAAACTCTTGTGGTCGCCAAAAAAGCAGGTAAAGCTCAAATGTAAGGCTCCCCTTTTTAAAATGCACTAGCTCAGGGGTGGGCAAACTTTTTGCCAGGAGGGCCACATTGGGTTCTAAGATTTGACAGGGGGGCCGGGCCAGGAACAGATGGATGGAGTGTTTGTGTGAAATAATATAAATTACATGTAAAAGCCATTACGAGAGAGGATTTGGCCTACAAAAATGTAACATATCATGAGTAGGCAGCAAGGCTCATTGTACAATTTTTTTTTTTCAAGTGCATTAATTTCATTTGATTAAGAATTAACACAGTAGAGAAATTCACAGTATACATTTGATTTACTTGAATTATTTACATTTGATTATCACAGAATAACAGCAGAGAAACTCACAGTTTCAGTGGAAACAGTGTTGTTGATCTCCCTTTTTGGCCAATGCATCAAAGTCTGGAGTGAGTTTGGTTGTGGCAATTCTCAGGATAGCTCCGAGATGCCAGTCAGTTAACCTGGATCTGTGACGGGATTTGTTGATGTTCATGACGCTGAATGTCTCCTCACAGACGTAGGTCGAGCCAAACAAAGTTAGCATCTTCTGTGCCGTCTTCTGGAGGTTTGGGAACATGGCTTCGTTGAGTGTAGCATAAAAGTCATTCAGTTTTAGAGAGTTGAACTTCTCCTTTAAGAGGGAGTCTGACTGAAGATCGATCAGTTCCAATTGCACCTCTTGTGGTGCCTTTTCAGGGTCTTGTGACAGGGGACAGGACACCAGCTGAAGTGACGTTTCAATGTTGTCAAAATCAGAGAACCAACGGCTAAATTCTCCGTGCAGGTCGTCAATTGATTGGCTGTATTTCTTTGCGTTTCGCGTCACGTCTTTCTGTGTGGCAAGTGTGGAGAATTGTTTGCAATTTGTCTGGAGAACAAAGTTAGCTTAGATTTGAAGGCTTGTACATGTTTGTACATGTCGTGCACAAACTGATCTTTCCCCTGTAGTTTAACATTCAGCTCATTCAAGTACGAAAATATGTCCACAGCAAACGCAAAATCACAAAGCCAGTTCTTGTCGCTTAGCTCAGGAAATTCGGTGGATTTCCCCACTAACTCCAAAAACTCGCTGATCTCGTCTTGCAGGTCCCACACTCGTTGAAACATTTTGCCCAAACTTAACCAGCGGACACGAGAGTGGTACAGCAAGTCGTGATGATCCGCATCAGTTTCTTCCAGGAACGCGATGAACTGACGATGCTGAAGTCCCTTTGCGCGTATAAAGTTGACTAGTTTTACCACTGGTTTCATGACGTGATCAAGCTGCAATATAGACTTACACAGTGATTCTTAATGGATGATGCAATGTAGGAAGATAACATCCTGGTCAGGGTTTTCCTCTTTCACTTTATCCTGGATTCTTTTCAGCAGCCCAACATGTCTTCCAGTCAAATTTGGTGATCCATCCGTTGTGACATTGGCCAGTTTACTCCAAGGTAGCTTACGTCTTTCAGTTAGCATGCTCGGTAGCAAAGTGGCGGCTGATATTGTACTCTTTGTAAACCGCAACAGTTTCTTGGCATATCAGACACACAGCCTTTGATCGGACTTCAGTAAAAAAATATTTTGTTGTCCACTCCGCATTAAATACTCGGCACTCACTGTCCACTTTTCTTTGCTTTGATAAGCTCATCAGTCACTTTATTGAGCAAAACTGTTTGTAACCACACCAAAAACATGAGTAAAAAAAACTTTTATCTATAAAAACTGGTAATTTTCTGCCATACAAACCAGGCTTAAACCAATTTTGTCATCCGTCGTTTCAACAGAAGCCGCTCGCTCTATCTCAACTGCACCAACACACGCACTCATGGCACTTAGCCAGTGTTGCGTTTATGGCCACACAAAAAGTCGGACAACCCCAACGCCACACAATGTGTAAATGCCAGGTTGTAACACTCTGACTCCTCAATCAGATGTGTGCTTATTTTACTGCCATTTATTAAGAATGTTAATCTAAGGATATTATTAATGAAATATTGTCACTAGATTTCATAAATGCTAATAAAAAGATGTATTTTACAGACAGAAAGTTACAGGAACTAAATGTAATCTCTGAAAGGGGTAACATTTCTTTTAAAGGCAGGACCCGCAGCCAGACATACAATACTAGCACATAGGTCATAGGTTATTGTCGTTGTAAGAGGGCAAAATCACTTATAACAGAAAATTATTTTAATACAACATTTAAATTGTTATGATGTCAGGTTTGGGACAGGTGTGACGCTGGTGTGGCCCCAGTGTGCACGTCTGATGTTGCTCACATGTGCTCCATTGAATGCTCAGGGAGTTTGTGCGTTTGCTCACAAACATAAAAAATTAGAGGGAACATTGGCTCACAGGACAAAGCTAAAGAGAAGAAGGGAGTAACATCCCACAGGCCAAAAAGGTCAATGAGCGCCATGTAGTGGGGAAACGCTGTATTACAGGGATATGGTGAAACGAACGAGGTTTACCGACGATAATAATATGAAATGTAATTTAATAATAGAATTTAATGGGTGGCTCCTCCTTAATGATAGTCAAGCGCTGACAACGCATACGGGAGGCAGAAGCCTTAACATTGATAAGAGTTTTTTGTAAAAAAAAAAAAAATACAAATACAAATATATATATATATGTATGTATTTTTTTTTTTCAATAATTTGGACAAGTTCAGTGGGCCGGATTAAAACGTTCAGCGGGCCGTAGTTTGCCCATGTCTGCACTAGCTCGATGCTGATATGCCGTCGTGATTTTAACCCTCCAAATTTGGTAATCAAAACAAACGAAGATGCACGTTACAATCAAACAGTTGGTGTGTAATTAGCACAATACTTACAGTATAAACATTTTGTAGACTACGGTAATACACATTAAACAAATTGAAATGAATGCATACTTGCAAATGAGACTCAACGTATAAGAAAACAAGATGTAACAACTTGACAGCACAGTTATCATTATCAGCGTGCTGTTAAAATAAAAATATTTTTGTTAAACAAAATAACATTTATTACAACATGAACATACACAAAAGGTACTCAAGAATTGGTACCATGAGTACCAATATTTTGGAATTTGGTTTATATGTGAAAAGTTACCCATCCATTAATGCAAATTTCATTTTTTTATTTTTCCATTGTTTTGTGTTGGTGGTCCAGACCAAAGTACCAAGCTAGCGTGAAAAACCGCTAAGACTGAATGTTGTGGTTGCATGTGACTCAAATCCCCTTTCTTAAACAGCTGTTACAACTTAGTTTCTTGACTGAAATGATGCATCACCTTGTCTATTAGCATTCAACAGAAGATCAATATGGTCAGTGGCAACCTGGGAAATAAGTGAGGATTTAGAGAAAAGAGGCGCTGTACTGTGAGATCATCTATGACGCGCGCTCTTACCCTCTCCTCGGTGACCCCGTGTGAAAATTATCATCATGTTCGTTTGCATGTCAGAGATGCTGATGGAAAAAGGTTATACTTTGTAAAATATTCATCCTGTTTGCAGGCCAGCCAAGTGAAACATCCAACTACTTGGCTGGGATGTATCTATTATTTAAATGTCAAGATGTTATCATATTATACAGGGTCAGTATGAAGGTTTTAGTTTGTGCCCATCTCAAAACAAAGACGTTGCCCTCTTTGTGTCACGCATCTCCCTTATTTTTCACCAAACTTGTTCCGTCGTCTTCGTCAGCCACTAAATGGCCTCAACATCATACTCATGGCATGGTGGATTACATTGTCCTGGTTTTGTTCGTAGGTGCATCACTACTCTTTTAAAGCTTGACTGCATGATGGTACAAGATATGACCTTACCTCTGACAACTTAAAATTCAGCCCACAAGTCTACACACACACACACGCACACACAAAACGACGGACAGATTTGCACAGCGTTTGCCGTGGAAGAGCTCCTCATTTACATCAATTATGGATATCCAACTTCCATCCTTGTGGCCTGGCTTTGCATATTTCATAGTGAAGGAGGTATTTTATGAGTTAATGTGTCCAGTTGACATGCCTCTGAAAGCACTGGCCTGTCCCTTACACTATGGGGAGGTTTGGGGAGAGCACGCAAATGAAAATTGTGTGTGTTTGTGTGTGTGTGCATACCCACTCACCGGCTTTCCTTGCCACGTTATGCATCCAGCATACAGTAAATGTGTTTAAGTGTCTGAAAGGGATGAGTACCGAATTTGGTACTTCTATAGATACCGACCGAATTCTGTCAGTACTACCGAGTACTTATTTACGTAAAATCTAATTGTACCATATTTCGATACCTTTGTTGCATGTAATGTCACGTTTGGTTGCAGACTGGGCACTGGCTCGAGCACTTAGTGGGAAAACAGGCGTATTTCATAGCGGACTGCCTCAAAGTAATGTTGCAATTTTCTGCGCATGCTGAGAGACGGCACTCAAAAGTAAGTTCCACCTTTCAAAGTGCTTCTTTTTATTGGATTTACTATATACAGGATCATCAACTAGACTGTTTGCTTTGTCTTAGAAGATTTTTCGCCTCTCTTCTGAGTAGTTCATGCTCCAAAAAATTAGATTAGTCAGATCTAGTCTTAGTCTTAGATTGATCAGATCTAGTCTTGCGGCTGATGCCAATACCTCAGTAGGTTTCATCAGTTCATACTCATTGACTTAGAATGGTCAGATCTAATCCTACAAAACCCCAAAACCGGTGACGTTGGCACGTTGTGTAAATCATAAATAAAAAAAAAGAATACAATGATTTGCAAATATTTTTCAATTTATATTCAATTGAATAGATTGCAAAGACAAGATACTCAACGTTCCAACTGGTAAACTTTGTTATTTTTTGCAAATATTAGCTCATTTAGAATTTGATGCCTGCAACATGTTTCAAAAAAGCTGACACAAGTGGCAAAAAAGACTGAGAAAGGTGAGGAATGCTCATCAAACACTTATTTGGAACATCCCACAGGTTAACAGGGTAATTGGGAACAGGTGGGTGTCATGATTGGGTGTAAAAGCAGCTTCCATGAAATGCTCAGTTGTTCACAAATAAGGATGGGGCAAGGGTCACCACTTTGTGAACAAATGCATGAGAAAATTAATTAAGAACAATATTTGTCAACCAGCTGTTGCAAGGAATTTAGGGATTTCACCGTCTACGGTCTGTAATATCATCAAAAGGTTCAGATAATCTGGAGAAATCGCTGCACGTAGTGGCAAGGCCGAAAACCAACATTGAATGCCTGTGACCTTCAATCCGTCAGGCGGTACTGCATCAAAAACCGACATCAGTGTGTAAAGGATATCACCACATGGGGTCAGGAACACTTCAGAAAACCACTGTCAGTAACTACAGTTTGTCGCTACATCTGTAAATGCAAGCTAAATCCTTACTATGCAAAGCGAAAGCAATTTATCAACAACACCCAGAAACGCCGCTGGCTTCGCTGGGCCCGAGCTCATCTCAGATGGACTGATGCAAAATGGAAAAGTATTCGGTGTTCTGACGAGTCCACATTTCAAATTGTTTTTGGAAACTGTGGACCTCGTGTCCTCCGGACCAAAGAGAAAAAGAACCATCCGGACTGTTATAGGCGCAATGTACAAAAGCCAGCATCTGTGATGGTATGGGGGTGTATTAGTTTCCAAGGCATGGGTAACTTACACATATGTGAAGGCACCATTAATGCTGAAAGGTACATAAAGGTTTTGGAGCAACATGTGTTGCCAATCAAGCAACGTCTTTTTCATTGACGCCCCTGCTTATTTCAGCAAGACAATGCCAAACCACATTCTGCACGTGTTACAACAGTGTGGCTTCGTAGAATGTGTGTACTAGACTGGCTTGCCTATAGTCCAGACCTGTCTCCCATTGAAAATGTGTGTCGCATTATGAAGCGTGAAATACGACAACAGAGACCCCTGACTGTTGAACAACTTAAGCTGTACATCAAGCAAGAATGGAAAATAATTCCACCTGAAAAGCTTCAAAAATTGGTCTCCTCAGTTCCCAAACGTACACTGAGTGTTGTTAAAAGGAAAGGCCATGTAACACAGTGGTGAACATGCCCTTTCCCAACTACTTTGACACGTGTTGCAGCCATGAAATTCACAATGTGTTGCTGTCATTAAATTCTAAGTTAATGATCATTTGCAAAAAAAATATATGTTTCTCAGTTCGAACATTACATATATTGTCTTTGCAGTCTATTCAATTAAATATAAGTTTAAAAGTATTTGCAAATCATTGTATTTTGTTTTTATTTACCATTTACACAACGTGCCAACTTCACTGGTTTTGGGTTATGTAGACTTAGATTGGTCAGATCTAGTCTAGCAGCTGGTGCCAAAACGCCAAATTTCATACTCCAAAAATCAGAAGGGTGTGCCTGGGCAAGGAAGTTTTCACCCTATCGTAGTGAGAAAAACAACTGTTCTAGTGCAAACAAGCAATTCTAACTGTCAAAGCCAACGACAGTCATTGAAGTGTAATTTCCCATTGTTAGCATTGAGGTATTGTGTGACAGAACGATCGCTGTGGATCAACTACTACCAGTCCAAAATAGTCGGAATCAACCACGTTAGCATTCCATTTAGTTTTAAACAAATGGCACAAGAAGGTGACCAGAATGTTTCTAACTCCTGTTATTTGTTGGAGGCTAAATTGCAGTGTCTTTTAGGAATAGTTGAAAGGACAGTGTTGTATTTGTGAGACAGGTGGTGTCGCAGACCACCTCCTGTCTTCAGGGATGGTTTTTCAACCTCAACATAGATGGCTTCCCTCCTTCCTCTTTCGTACCATCCGTTCTCCTTGTCCATAATCTGTACATTTTTGTTGTCAAAGGAGTGCTGTTTCTCCCTGAGGTGCAGGTAGACAGCTGAGTCTTGGCCTGAAGAGTTTGCCTGTCTATGCTTTGTCATGCGTCGGTTTATTGGTTGTTTTGTTTCCCCAATATATGAAACAATGCATTCATCATTACACTGGATAGCATACACCAGATTGTTTTTGTGGGTGTGGGGTGTCCGGTCTTTAGGATGCACTAGTCTCTGTCTCAGGGTGTTGCCTGGTTTGAAGTACACTGGGATGTTGTGTTGGTTAAAAGTTATTCTGAGTTTCTCAGACAGACCTTATACTTATGCAATGACAATACTTTTGCATCTGTCACCTTTTTCCTTCTCATCCACTCTGTTCTCTGTTATTTCTGGAACTGAATTCACTTTTCACAAACGACCAGCTGGGGTAACCACAGGTTAAGAGGGCTTCCCTCAAATGCCTATGCTCTTTCTTTTTGGCCTTTGGGCTGGTAGAAACATTATCAGCTCTGTGTTGTAGGGTTCTGCTAACGCCCAGTTTGTGTTCCAGTGGGTGGTGTGAGTCAAAAAGTAGGTATTGATCGGTATGTGTGGGTTTTCGGTAAACCCCAACATGGAGGGCCCTGTTTTCTCCAATGTGGACATCACAGTCCAAAAAAGGTAACTTATTGTCTTTGACATCCTCACGTGTGAACTTGATGTTATTGTCCACTGAGTCAGTATGCTCGGTGAAGGCTTGCTGTCACGACTTGTACTATGGTGCAGTTTCCTGCGTGGATTGTTTTCCCGAGATGCATAAGAATTGGACCGGACATGGCGTGAAGGTAAATACATGATTTAATGATTACTCTCAAAAGTGTAAACAAAAGGCGCGCACAAGGCGGAGACACAAAACTGTCTAAAGAACAAAAACTACACTTAACGTCGACTGTGGGCAAGAAACAAAAGACTCGCTAAACGTGACATGAATGAACAAAAACTTACTCGGAAAAGCATGGAACGAGCATGGAACTATGGCATGGAATGAGCACAATCAGAGTGATAACAAACGGAGTGATGACGCCAGAACGACCAACAGAAAATGACAGGCTTAAATAGTCTCTTCATGAATGAAAACAGGTGCGTGAGTCCAAACCCATGACAGGTGAAAACTAATGGGTCGGCATGATAACTGAAACAATGGAGCATAAACAGAAACTAAAAGAGTCTAAAAATCAAATAGAACATAGCCAAACAAAACATGATCAAAAGACATAACAGATCCGCCCTTAAGGACAGATCCCAGATGTCCAAAAAAAACAATGATCAAGAGTCATGGGAGGGCGGGAGGGGGACTTGGCGGTGGGTCGCCAGACCAAGTGTCCCCGAATCCACCGGGGCAGAGTCAGGTGGCGGCGATGCGTAGAACGCCGCTGCACCTGACGAGTTGGGCGACCCGGGAACGGCCACAATCGTGGCCGACGAGGAGGTCGGCGTACTTGGCGTGGCGGACGACCAGGTAACGGCCACATCCGTGGCCGGCGAGGAGGCGGGCGCGCCGTCGTCATGGCAAGCGTGCATGCGGCAAAGCTTGGCGTGGTGCGACAGGCCGGGGGTCTTGGCTGCTTGGGTCTTGGCGGCTTGGGTCTTGGCGGTTTGGGTCTTGGCTGCTTGGGTTTTGGCTGCTTGGGTCTTGGCTGCTTGGGTCTTGGTGGCTTGGGTCTTGGCTTTGGTCTTGGCTTGGGTCTTGGCTGCTTGGGTCTTGGCTTGGGTCTGCTACTGGCACTTGCCTGGGAGCAGGTACCGGAACCTGTCGTGGTGCAGGCACTGGGGACTGTCGTGGTGCAGGCACTGGGGACTGTCGTGGGGCAGGTACTGGGACCTGTCGTGGTGCAGGTACTGGGACCTGTCGTGGTGCAGGTACTGGGACCCGCCATTGTGCAGGTCCTGGAGCCAGCCGGGGTGCAGGTACTGGAACCCGCCGTGGTGCAGGTACTGGAACCCGCCGTGGTGCAGGTACTGGAACCCGCTGTGGTGCAGGTACTGGAACCTGCCGTGGAGCTTGGCGTGGTGCAGGTACTGGAGCCTGCCGTGGTGCAGGTACTGGAACCTGCTGTGGTGCAGGTACTGGAACCTGCCGTGGAGCTTGGCGTGGTGCAGGTACTGGAGCCTGCCGTGGTGCAGGTACTGGAACCTGCTGTGGTGCAGGTACTGGAACCTGCCGTGGAGCTTGGTGTGGTGGAGCTTGGCGTGGTGCAGGTACTGGAGTCTGCCGTGGTGCAGGTACTGGAACTTGCCGTGGTGCAGGTACTGGAGTCTGCCGTGGTGCAGGTACGAGCCTTGGTGCAGGTGGAGGTGGCCTAGCTGGGGGTTGCGGCTTGGCAGGCCGAAAAACTGGTGGTGGTGGCCGGGCCGGAGATTGCTGCCTGGCTGGGTGCAGCTGAGTCACCCTACTAGCACAGCTCATGGCCCTAGGCCCCCCCTCAAGGAGCGGATACCAGCCGCGCTCCCTGCAGTCTGGAACCGTCTTCAGGGGTGGGTGGAGGGAGGTCAGGAGGGGGGCAGAATCCTCCCCTCTAAATTGTCCAAATTGTCTTTCTTTACCCCCCACCTGGGGTTGTGTGGGTGGAAAAGGAAAAACTTGTGTTGTGGGCTTGAGTCTTGGGGGGCGGAGCATGAAATTTACCAGGTGACTTGGACTGACTAGCTCTGATATCTAAGAACATGTTCTGATAGTGATTTATCATGGATTTAAAGTATTTTCTTGGGGGCGGCTGACAAAAAAAGAGTTCACAAAAAAATAACCTTGATCTGTGACGTCATCCGCAGGCAGCGGCGTGACGTCATCCTGGGGCTGCCGGGCAGGCTGCAGCCTATTTCCGCCCGGAGGTCATTTACGTTAAGGAAGTAGTTTGACATGTACTTCGGTATCAGAGAGGTGTAGCAGATTTTATAGACTAGGCTCAGTGCAAGTTGTTTGCGGGAGCGACGCGTCCTGTCCGCTCGCGGAAGCCTTTCCTGACGTCCTTCGTCTTGGCCGGCGTTTCCGGGACTGGAGCGACGCGCCAACGTTTGGCACCAGTTTGCCGGTCGGACCCCATATTAAATTCCTGCGCTCCATGGGGGAATAGCGAAGCGATTCGGCTTCAATGGCGCGCAGCACGTCCCGAGTTCCTTCGTTCAACTCCTCCAAATTCTTTGTGGGAAAACTATTTGCTGCTGGTGTCAAACTGTCACGACTTGGACTATGGTGCAGTTTCCTGCTTGGATTGTTTTCCCGAGATGCATAAGAATTGGACCGGACATGGCGTGAAGGTTTGATTGAGACTTTTATTACTAGGTTGCACAGTGAAGTACATATTCCGTACAATTGACCACTAAATGGTAACACCCGAATAAGTTTTTCAACTTGTTTAAGTCGAGGTCCACTTAAATTGATTCATGATACAGATATATACTATCATATATACTATCATCATAATACAGTCATCACATAAGATAATCACATTGAATTATTTACATTATTTACAATCAGGGGTGTGGAGGGGCGGGGGAGGATATGGACATCAAGTAGTGGACATAGAGAGAGAGAGAGAGAGAGAGAGAGAGAGAGAGAGAGAGAGAGAGAGAGAGAGAGAGAGAGAGAGAGAGATCAGAAGGCATAAGAAAAAGAAAACGTATCTGCATTTGATTGTTTACATTTGATTATTAGCAATCCGGGGAGGGTGTTAGTTTAGGGTTGTAGCTGCCTGGAGGTGAACTTTTATTGTGGTTTTGAAGGAGGATAGAAATGCCCTTTCTTTTATACCTGTTGGGAGCGCATTCCACATTGATGTGGCATAGAAAGAGAATGAGTTAAGACCTTTGTTATTTCGGAATCTGGGTTTAACGTGGTTAGTGGAGCACCCCCTGTTGTTGTGGTTATGGCGGTCATTTGCGTTAAGGAAGTAGTTTGACATGTACTTCGGTATCAGAGAGGTGTAGCAGATTTTATAGACTAGGCTCAGTGCAAGTTGTTTAACTCTGTCTTCCACCTTAAGCCAGCCCACTTTAGAGAAGTGGGTAGGAGTGAGGTGGGATCTGGGGTGGAGGTCTAGAAGTAACCTGACTAGCTTGTTCTGAGATGTTTGGAGTTTAGATTTGAGGGTTTTGGAGGTGCCAGGGTACCAGGAAGTGCATGCGTAATCGAAAAAGGGTTGAACGAGAGTTCCCGCCAGAATCCTCAAGGTGCTTTTGTTGACCAGATAGGAAATTCTGTAGAGAAATCTCGTTCGTTGGTTAACCTTTTTGATTACCTTGGTTGCCATTTTATCACAGGAAAGGTTAGCCTCTAGAATGGAACCTAGGTAGGTGACCTCATCTTTCCTGGTGATAACAATGTCACCTACTTTTATGGTGAAGTCATTGACTTTCTTAAGTTTGATGTGGGACCCAAACAGGATGGATTCTGTTTTACCCAAGTGTATGGATAGCTTGTTGTCAGCGAGCCAGGTGCAAGTTCTACAGAGCTCAGCACTGAGGATTTTCTCCACCTGTGACTTGGCCTTGCCGGATACCAGCAAGGCAGAGTCATCCGCAAACAAAAACAATTCACAGCCGCATGCCGATGACATGTCGTTTATATATATTAGGAACAGTAAAGGTCCCAATATACTGCCCTGGGGGACTCCACAGCTCACTGAGAGGGGGGGGGGGGGGGCACACGGTGCCGTTCACCTCTACCACCTGCTCCCTCCCCTCCAAGTAAGATTGCATCCAGCTCCATGAGGTTTTGTTAAATCCGATTGCTCTGAGCTTATCCAACAGTATAGCGTGGTTAACGGTGTCAAAGGCCTTCTGAAGGTCCAGCATGACCATGCCGCAGTATTTGCCCGCGTCCACCTCATGTTTGATGTGGTCGGTCAGATAGAGAAGGCATGTGTCAGTGGAGTGGTTAGTTCTGAAGCCGGATTGGAATTTGTACATGAGTTTATTAGTGGCAGGGTAACTATCGACCTGTTCATAAACTATTTTCTCCATTACTTTCGAAACGGAACTGAGAATAGAAACAGGTCGGTAGTTGCCAAGTTCCAATTTGCTTCCTTTTTTAAAGAGGGGAGTTACTCTTGCTATCTTAAAATCTTTTGGTACTTGGCCTTGTGTAATTGATAGGTTTATTATGTGCGTGATGATCGGGGCAATGAGGGAGGCAGAGTCCCTGAGGAATCTAGAGGGAATATTATCAAGGCCGCTGGCCTTGTTAGGGTGGAGCGCGCTCAATTTTTTAAACACCTCATCAGCTGTGACCATTTCTAATTTGAAATCATCGTTGGATACTCCTAGCTTTCTGTAGAAGGCTTTAATGTGTTCTACACCAAAGCGACCAGAGTGGTGGGACAGCTTGTTGACAAGAGTTGCGGCTATGCTGGTGAAAAAGATGTTAAGTCTGCTAACTACCTCCATTTTGTCTGTAATGAGGGAGTCACCCTCCTTGATGCTGATGTTGGTGAGTCTTGTTTTAAGTTTCTGGCTGCAACCAGGAAGATGGTTGTTGAGAATTTTCCAGAGCTCACGTGGCTTATTTGTGTTTTCCTCTATTTTGTCGTTAATGTAATTTTTTTTTAATGATTTAGTCAGGTTGGTTGACTTATTTCTTAATTTATTGCATTGCTTTTTGAGAGTTGAAAGGAGTAATTTGAGGTTGATATTATTGGGTTGTTTATCTACTTCTGTTTTACATTTTTGGTATTCAGAGTATTTCCTGTCTCTGTCTTTTATGGCAGCTAATAGGTCCGGATTCATCCATGGTTCCGAGCGGGCTTTGATCCTGACTGTTTTCACGGGAGCCATGTCATTTAGTATCTTTAGGAACGCCGTTTTGCAGCGATCCCAAGCAACATCGACCAGGTTGCTCGCGAGCACAGGGGACCAGTCCCACTCATCTAATTTTAAATTGAAATTGTCATTGGAGTATTTTTTGAGGGATCTGGATTGGGCTGTTATGTGGCCATTGGCTTTAGGTTTAGCTATTTTACGGGTGCAGAAGGTTAGATAGTGGTCGCTAAGACCACAGATCATGACCCCACTATTTTTTTATTTTAGGCCGGTTTGAAGTGAGAATGAGATCTATGGTTGATTGGGTGGAATCACACACCCTTGTGGGTAGCGCTATTAGCTGGGAAAGACCGTGCAGATTACAAAACTTGCTGAAGGATCTGAAGACAGGCGCATCTGTGCGTTGAATATCTGTGTTCAGATCCCCAGTTATAATTTTCTCCATGTTGTCTGTCCCTGCCAAGCATTCTTCCAAAGCCCCATAGAAATCACTCTGATTAGGGGGTCTATAAACAGTCCCTATTAGTACCGGCTTAGCGTTTTTAAATTTGATTTCCGCCCACACAGATTCCAGGTCATTGTGGTTAAGATCAGTGCGAGTTATGTATTTAATATCCTGGTGAATATACATACAAACTCCCCCCACCGTGTTTATTCCTATCCTTTCTGATAACAGAAACGTTTTCTATTTCTATCTCTGAGTCAGAAATACTTTGATCAAATTTGGTTTCAGAGAAACACAAGATTTTTACCTTCGTGTTGAGGAACATTTCTCCGATTTGGTCAAGTTTGGCTCCAGAGAGGCTGTTCACATTAAGGTGGATGATGTGTAGTCCACTGGAACCAAAAAGAGCATCAGAGTCCGCTGTGTTGTGGTACTGACCAGAAAAAATGTTGGTTATTATTGCTGTTGAAGTTGAAGAGCAAGGAGAGAGAGGAGAGAGAGAGAGAGGCATATTGATCGTCCTCCAGGTGAAGGGGGAGGGAGAGGGAGGGGAGGGGCGGAGTTGGAGAGGGGGGGAGGGGGAGGCCAGGTAGGGTTGCTGTGGGTGGGGTTGGGTTTCCTTTTGGCGGGCTTTTTTGAAGACAAAGAGAAAGAGAATAACGAAAATGTTTGTGTAAAGGCGCCTCTAAATCCTGTGTATGCCGCGTCCTCAACCGTCTGGGACCGGGGAGAGGCCGCGTGGATCCCCGCCATCTCGTGCAGTTCCCCGCAATCACCGATGTTTGGGTCGCCGTCCACCGCAGCCGCCGCGTCGTTCACCGCCGCTGAGTCGCTGCCTTCTCCGATGACCGGGTCGTCCTCCGCCGAGCCTCCGACCGTGTCGATGAACGGGACGAAGTCCTCTGCCGAGCCGCCGATCACTGGAGCACAGGTGAGCTTGAGCTGAGATGAGCCGGTAGCCGAGTTAGCTTCGATGGCGACGCTAGCAGTAGCATTGCTAGTCTTCGCCAGTCGCGACAACATTAACCGTGTTGTTGCAGGTCCAGGGTTGAGTTCAGTGTCTCCTGATAGTAGAAGTAACAGTAGTATTATTGACTTTCTGTCTATCCTTCCAGTCAAGGGCATGTTTCTTCTGCCTCGATGTGCAGACAAGCATGATGCTAACACGTTAGCTCCAAAGCCAAGGTGCTTCGCTGATGTATTGTCGTGGAGATAAAAGTCACTGTGTATGTCCATTTCGCGTTCTTGACTCTCATTTTCAAGAGGGTAGAGTATCCGAGGAGGTTTAAAATATAAATCCGTGATACACAGTAGAAAAAGGAGGAAGTGTGGGATAATCCGAGCAGTTGTTTGGATTCCCGATCGGGAGCGAAAGAGAGTGCGACCGCTCATCTCGGCGTCCTACATGGAGCTCTACAAATGATAAATAATAAATACATGATTTAATGATTACTCTCAAAAGTGTAAACAAAAGGCGTGCACAAGGCGTAGACACAAAACTGGCTAAAGAACAAAAACTACACTTAACGTCGACTATGGGCAAGAAACAAAAGACTCGCTAAACGTGACATGAATAAACAAAAACTTACTTGGAAAAGCATGGAACGAGCATGGAACTTTGGCATGGAATGAGCACAATCAGAGTGATGACAAACGGAGTGATGACGCCAGAACGACCAACAGAAAATGACAGGCTTAAATAGTCTCTTCATGAATGAAAACAGGTGCGTGAGTCCAAACACATGACAGGTGAAAACTAATGGGTCGGCATGGTAACTGAAAAAATGGAGCGTATACAGAAACTAAAAGAATCCAAAAACCAAACAGAACATAGCCAAACAAAACATGATCAAAAGACATGACACTTGCACTTCTTGGTTTCTGGTTTTCACCCATGTGTCATCAACATATCTGTACCAATGACTACGTACTGTTCCCATAAAAAAAACTCAGAGCTTTCTTTTCCATGTCCTCTATTTAAAGGTCTGCTACTATTGTGGATTCTGATACAGGTGATCCCGTGGCACAACCATGTTTTTGTCGGTAAAATGTTCCCATTAATTGAAAGTATGTTAAGGCAAAGTTCCAGCAAAAGGCAAATCTGTTCTGGGTTTAGTCTGGATCTGTCCTGTAAGGTGCGATTACCTAGTACACATTGCCTCACCGTCTCTACTACATCCTAGGTTAGAATACAGGTGAACAGGGAGTTGACTTCGAATGAAACTATAGTTTAATTTTTGTCCAGTTTTAGATCCCTGATCTTTGCTACAAAGTCAATTGAGTTTTTTGCATGACCAAAGGTTTTGCCAACCAAAGGTGCTACGATGTTGGCCACATACTTAGCAATATTGTATGTCACAGAGTTGATGCTGCTGACAATAGGGCTGAGGGTGTAACAAACGCACCCGTGTTCGCCGGGTGTGGCTGCCACTATGCTAATTAAGGAGTCACGGGTAGGACCTGATATTCAGCTGGGAACGAGTTAAACAATAAATAAAAACAAGACATATATGACTATTAGACACAACACAATCAGGCTTATTTTGAATAACCCACAAATGAATCCCGCATAAAAAACATCTGCCTGGTCCTGCCAATACAATACAAACACCTGCACAACACACTCAATCTCACAGGAGTTCACCACCCAAAGTTTATACAACACGTATATTTCCCAAAATCCCCAAAGTTACATACGCAACATGCACATAGCGGCATGCACGTACAGGAAAGCGATAAAACGTTGGAAGCCGCAGCCTACTTACGGCACAGCGCATCCAACTGAAGTCCTCCTGGTAAGTGTTTCTGTTCGCCCCAGTTCTCCACAGGCCAATGGTATATCCACAAAAAGGTCAAACATTAGAATTTGCTCCAAGTAGTGGCTCCGCAGCAAAACGATTTGGCTGACAGGTGGTCCAGGTAGTGTCTGATGTCAGTTTACGCCCCGTCCGATAGCACCCGATGCCTTTTATATTCCCACATTCCATTAATTTACATTTCTGATATTACCATGATTATTGGATATGCCTGTAACAGTTCATAACACTTCATAAATGCATGACATAATAAGTATATATACTTTTCCCCCCAGCTGAGCACAAGCTAATTTTGACTGGCAATATCCCTGTGGCCATTACAAGGGGAGCCCCCATTTTTGTGTATTTTTGGAAGGCCATAAATGCCCGGTTGATGGGGTCTGACTTTTGTAGAGTTTATAAGTAGTCAATGATTTTCCTCTTATACCCACTTATGGGGTCCATTTTTAGTATTTCATATGTGTTGGAGTCTTTGAGAAATGTAAGCAACTGGTTTTGGTCGTCAGTAGTGTTGAGAATTACTGTGCTTCTCCCCTTATCAGCTGGCAGGAGTGTGATGTTTTCATCATTGCCCAGTGATGTTACTGCTTTCCTCTCCTCAAAGGAGAGGTTTGCAAACAATTGAGAAGTTTGCAAACAATTGCTTGTTTGCATCAAAACTGTTAATTTACTCACTACAATAGGACAAAATCATCATTGTACAGGCACACCCTCCTGGTTGGAGTATACATACTGTATGTGGGGGTTGGGCAACAGCCGCTAGACTTGATCTGACCAATATAAAGGCCTACTGAAACCCACTACTACCGACCACGCAGTCTGATAGTTTATATATCAATGATGAAATCTTAACATTGCAACACATGCCAATACGGCCGGGTTAGATTAGTAAAGTGCAATTTTAAATTTCCCGCAAAATATTTTGCAGAAAACGTCTCGGTATGATGACGTTTGCGCGTGACGTCACGGATTGTGCGGACATATTGGGACACTATTGTGGCAAGCTATTAAGTCGTCTGTTTTCATCGCAAATTTCCACAGTATTCTGGACATCTGTGTTGGTGAATCTTTTGCAATTTGTTTAATGAACAATGAAGACAGCAAAGAAGAAAGCTGTAGGTGGGATCGGTGTATTAGCGGCTGGCTACAGCAACACAACCAGGAGGACTTTGAGTTGGATAGCAGACGCGATTCCGTGAGTACGCAGCTTTGGCTTCCAAACATTTGATCGCTTGCCTGTACGTGCGTGCCGCTATGTGCGTGTCACGTACGTAACTTTGGGGAAATATATGTGCTGTATGAACTTTACGGAGGTGAACGGTACTTTGGGCTGTGGGATTGAGTGTGTTGTGCGGGTGTTTGAGTTGTATTGGCGGGTTATATGGACGGGAGGGGGGAGGTGTTTGTTATGCGGATTAATTTGTGGCATATTAAATATAAGCCTGGTTGTGTTGTGGCTAATAGAGTATATATGTGTCTTGTGTTTATTTACTGTTTTAGTCATTCTCAGCTGAATATCAGGTCCCACCCGCCTCTCACAGCATCTTCCCTATCTAAATCGCTTCCACTGCCCTCTAATCCTTCACTCTCACTTTCCTCATCCACGAATCTTTCATCCTCGCTCAAATTAATGACGTAAAAGTCGCTTTCTCGGTCCGAGTCGCTCTAGCTGCTTGTGGCCATAATTGTAAACAATGTGCAGATGTGAGGAGCTCCACAACCTGTGACGTCACGCTACTTCCGGTACAGGCAAGGCTTTTTTATCAGCGACCAAAAGTTGCGAACTTTATCGTCAATGTTCTCTACTAAATCCTTTCAGCAAAAATATGGCAATATCATGAAATTATCAAGTATGACAAATAGAATGGACCTGCTATCCCCGTTTGAATAAAAACATTTCATTTCAGTAGGCCTTTAGGTCTAAGACTAGATCAGACCAATCTAAGTCTATGAGCATGAACTGAAACAACCTACTGAGGAATTGGCACCAGCGGCTAGACTAGATCTGACCAATTTAAGTCTATGAGCATGAACTGATTAAGCCTATTCCAGGGTTCGTACACCTTTTCCATAGCCAAATTCAAGCACTTTTTAAGGACTTTCAAGATACATTTTCCCGTTTTTCCAGTACACTTCAAAACGCGAAAACCAGTGTGAATCAATCCATAGCCTTGTTTTTTGAGGTGACTAAATGCTGTCCGTAGGAAAAATATGGAAAATCTGCTAAAACCTAAGCCTAACATTGAACCAGCAGTTATCATTAACTCAATGGGGCATGGAAAATGAAGCAGTGCTTCAATGTCATTGTTTTTTGCAAACGTGTCTCCATTTGTGTTGTTTTCAAATTTCTTGTTCTTGTTCTTACTTACAGCAGTCAATGACATTGAAGAGCACAGATTGATTCACACCGTGTTTGTGCTTGTAAACTGCATAACGTGATATAAATACACGCACCCTCAAAATTTAAATTTCACTCATTTAACAAAACTGTTCCACATTAACATAAGGAAAATAAATTAAAGGAAGCTATTTTGTTTGTTTCACAACACCTCAGTCACCTTTTAATAAGCACATCTAGCCTGATAACTGTGGCTATGATAACAAATTAACAAAAAGACAAAAGTTAACTTTTTTTGCTTCCACTGAGGAAGCCAGACAAGTTAAGTAGACAACAAAAATAATAGAGCAAGAAATGCATACAACCATGTTGTGTAAAAACTACAAAAGCATTCATATTAACTCAGCTCTAAGTTGTGAAAAAGGTTAAAAATTATACATTACATGACCTTCACAGTACAAACAAGTCCAATAATGGTCTAATAATTTCCATCCAATGTTCATTAAAATGACAACCTCCCGACAACCTCCCGGCATGATGGACTGATGCACTACTGTCCTTTTGTCCGTATATACGGCTCTGTCATGTAAGTGCTCGTGCAAAGCCAACAGATCAAGTGTGTAGAATTAATTTTTAAGGAAACTTGTTTTATTTTTTTCCATTTTATAATTTGTCTAATGAGTCAGACTGCCGAGAAATATGATGAACATTTCCAAGCATTTACAAGCACTTCACCCAAATTTCAAGCATTTTTCAAACCTTAAAAACACAACATTAAAATCCAAGCATTTTCAAGGCTTTTAAGTACCCGTACGAACCCTGCTTTTCGGATTAGAGGCTAAACATCTTTTAAGACAAACTAAACAGTCCAGTTGGGATCGATTAAATGCCCTGAGATTACAATGACCTGGATGAATGAGAACATTCATAGACAAATACATGATACTGATACGCATTTGTTATTTTACATGGCAAATTTCAACACATCCAAATTTGATAATTATAGCTACAGCTAAGATCAGAATCAGTATCAGATTTAGGAGCCAAGTATGTTTAACACACAAGGAAGTTGACTTGATAGACTGTGCTCTCTCTGTTCAATGTAGGAAACAAACAAAAACGCAACTACAACTACAAGAGCACAGTACCGTGGCGACCAGCTGCGGCGCCATCTTGGTATGAAAACAAGAGGGAAACATTAAAGAACACAAGAACATAGCTGATGCAACCAGCTGCCACTTCAGAGGCATTATTTCTACATACAGCTACAAAAGTAAAACACTACGATAAACAAACAAAATGAGCAATGAATAATACATGGTGTGCACATACAATTGCACCACGTATAGACAACAACAAAACAAAACGAACCAAAAAAAAAACTCAACCCCACATACATCGCGGTGGCCTGTGCGATGCTCCACATCATCGTCTGTGGGGGCGGCACGGCCAGAGGCAGGAACAAACCCAACAGAGCAACAAAGACAGCCGACTCTGTCCTAAGCTTCACACTAGCTCTTGGCGAATGTCCATTCAATGTCCAGTTGGCACGGATAATCGGCAACACCAAACCAGACACCAAAAAGCAGCGCAGAGGCCACAAAAGTGTCACATATTGTGGCACAGTCCCGAAGAGTCTTGATCAAAAGGCATAACACACACGAAAACAAGAGTTAAACATCAATAACACAAGGGGGGAAACACAAGAGCACAGAGCTCCTGCAATAAGCAGCCTCTACAGTGTCGTTACAATCAAACAGCTGGTGTGCAATAACGATGTAGGGATTAACAAAAGGCAAGTCTACACCCTGACTACGGCATCACACATAGGACAAACTGAAATGAATGCATACTTGCAAATGAGACTCAGAAATGTAAGAAAACAAGATATAACATCTGGACAGCACTGTTATTATTATCCGAGCACAGTTATTATCAGCTTAATGTGAGATTAATTGAAACATTTGTAAAACAATTAACATTTATTAACACAATAAAGTACCTAAAATTGGTACTCCTGAGTTTTGGAATCAATTTGCAAGAGAGAATTAAGTCTATACCTTGTGTCAAAATTAATCGATTTATGACCCGTGACGGTTTTGAGTGATTTATGACCCGTGACTAATTTATTTATGACCTGTGAAGTTCAAAGGTCAAGTTCAAGGTCAAAGGTCAAATTTCACGGTGTTAAATGATTTATGACCCTAGGGGTCAAGTTCAAGGTCAAATTTCACCTGGAAGCGGCTAAGACCGGAACCGGAAGTAGATAAAAACAGGAAGTAGCTAAAACCTGAAGTGGCTAAAACTGGAAGTAGCTAATACAGGAAGTAGCTAAAACCGGAAGTAGCTAACACCGGAAGTGGCTAAAACCGGATGTTGTTAAGACAGGAATTTTGAACATGAATGGGTGTATTGTTGACATGTGAGAGGCATGTGGTTGGGGGTAACAAAGGAGGAGGGGTGCACGCGGATGCAATTGACGAGTAAAGACTTTGTGAGTACGCTACGGAAACTCGATTTGGCCATGATTAACAAAACTCCGGTGACCATCTATAAAAATAGCGAGTCGAAAACTTACCTCGACGCCCCGCAGAAAAGCAGGATTTTTTTGAATCGTACGTCTTTTCCCTGGAGACTTTCAACTCTGAATGCGGGGTGTTTACACCGGTTGTGGTCGTCCCCATCGTGGCATGGCGCGAGCGTATGGGGGAAATGAAGGACGAGATAGACAACTTGTTTTGAAGCGGCCGGAATTGGAAAAGCATGCTGACGTTGAAAAGAAAATTGTCCTTTGAGGACAAACCCCATGCTTCAGTTTCGAACAATCCCCTTTGATTTTAACACAGAGACTAATCCATAACAGATCTCCCGCTTTTTTGGATCGGTAAAGAAAATGCCAAACAATTAGACGCGTAAAGACCTGCCTTATAGCACAGACGGACAAACTCGAACCATCCATGAACATGACTAATGAACCATCCACTTCCATCACGAACCAATAAATTTAGATTGGGGTATGTCGTTTCTTTATGGGCAAAAATGTTAATGTCTCTTGTTTTTACGTTAGCATTTCAGCTTGCATGCTGGAACCAGTCATTCCGGGCAGTTATCAATAATTTTCATTTAAAATGGTAATACTAACCGTTTTAATATGGTTATCAATTATACCCTTTATTGTTACATCCCTAGTGCCAACTAACAATAAAGATGGCAACTTTGTTTAGAAATATGTATTTACACCGTAAATGTGCTGTTCGTTACGTTGTTACATGAATACTAATTACTCTCAAAGTTTTGTCCATTTTATAGCAATGAAAAGTGCTGATTAAAAAAACTAGTAATCAATGTTTTGAGGACGGTCGAAATAGCGGCAATAAATACAAACAACACCAAAGCTTTCTTGATGTGTTAAGAAATGTAGACAAAATTAGCCGGCAGACTTTGACTAACAGTTTTCTTTTGTTTTTTGTTTTTTGACTCAACAGTACATGTACATAGCTTCAGGAATCCATCAGGAATACAAAACACATTAACGTCTTACAAACAACACGCGTTTTGCCTCTAACAATAAACGCTCTAAAACATTTACAAATTAAAACATATAAAGAAAAACATATTTTAAAACTCATATAATAGTAGAAAAATATTTATAATGTTTGTTCTGCTAAAGAAAGTATGTTATATAGGTGTGTTGCTAATGTTTTATACATGTGTTTATTTATTTTAAATAACACTTTGTTAAAATATTTCAAGGTATTAGTTATTTTCGAGCACATTTGACAATTGATGATAACTGTGATATTTTGGTCACAATAACTGTGATGTGATTTTATTTTTTAACATTTCTAATTGACATAAACTTGTTGCAATGCTTCCATATTTGTTTTGTGTTTTAACATTAGGGAAAGTCTGTATTGTTTATTATTGTTGTTTGGCACAGTTTATTCCCAACACGCTAAGCGTTTTATTGAAGTACATCACAGATTAACACTCGGACACGTCCGAGAAGGAGTATGAAGAAGCGGAGCTAATTTACTGTTTTTGACCAAATTGCAAGATTTTGTGCCATTCCTTCCAGACAGACCCGTGATGAGCTGACATGGGCTACATTCCATATGTTAATGTGCATGGTGTGGTCCATCATCCTGTGTAGTAATCTAGTCCATAATATTTTGGGGTAGATGTAAAAATGACAGAAAATAACACCGCACTACAATAGGAAAATTCAATAAGACATAAAGGAATGCTGAATAAATTTTGAATTTATTTTAATTCATATATCGAGAGAGTAAATGGAGTACGGGGGTTGGGGGAATCCAACAGTTATGTTTATTGTGCAGATTTTTTTTTTTTTTTAAGGAGTAGCTGATGCCCCATCTGTATTATGTTCTCTGAAGAGGCTTACTGCGCCAACCCCTGATCTATACTCTTTTGAACTCCCCTGGATGTTGAGACATTTTAGTCCTCGACTTCTTCTAAATTCTTAACTCTGAAGGCCCTGATTTAATGAGTTTAAATACACTAACACCTTGCTCTCCGTCGCTAACACTTAACGATGGCATATTTTGCTCATGTTTAATTTCTCATTTAAAACCGCTAAATATGTTTGGACCGTGGACCAACCTAAATCAGGACAACTAATGGGCTAATGTGCTCCCCCATAGCTGCTCCACAGACAACAGAGGTGCCCCTCCCCAGAAGCACACCGCTGTCATGGGACGGACAATGAACTTTCTGTTTAAGTTTTTTGGATTTCTGTGACCCATGATGTTTTTAACAGAATCTGTGAACAAATGTAACCCCTTTTTTTTTCTTCCCGGTAACACATTAATGACATCCTACGGCAGGGGTCACCAACCTTTTTGAAACCAAGAGCTACTTCTTGGGTACTGATTAATGCGAAGGGCTACCAGTTTGATACACACTTAAATAAATTGCCGAAAATAGCCAATTTGCTCAATTTACCTTTAACTCTGTTATTATTAATAATTAATGATATTTACACTTAATTGAACGGTTTAAAAGAGGAGAAAACACGAAAAAAATGACAAAACAATTTTGAAACATAGTTTATCTTCAATTTCGACTCTTTAAAATTCAAAATTCAACCGAAAAAAATAAGAGAAAAACTAGCTAATTCGAATCTTTTTGAAAAAATAATTTATGGAACATCATTAGTAATTTTTCCTGATTTTCAAATTCTATTTGAGTTTTGTCTCTCTTAGAATTAAAAATGTCGGGCAAAGCGAGACCAGCTTGCTAGTAAATAAATACAATTTAAAAAATAGAGGCAGCTCACTGGTAAGTGCTGCTATTTGAGCTATTTTTAGAACAGGCCAGCGGGCTACTCATCTGGGGCCGTACTTATCAAGCTTCTTAGAATTACTCCTAAGAAGTCTGCTAAGAGTTGACTTAAGAGTAAATAAATTATTCGCTGAAAGCTGCACTTAAAAGTTAGTTATCAAGCGTCTTACTCACACTTTCAGCGAAGTGTAGGACTGAATCTTAAGTGTCACACTCAGAGCTGAATTACGACATTACTATGTGCCGTAAACGGAATTTTAGGTGACGTCATTTCTGTGTCCATAGAAATGACCAATCACGGAAGGGAATCCGTTGTCTAAGAATAAAGAAATATCTTGGAAATATTTAAGTGGACAATGGGAGTGTATATTTTGACAATAAACTACAAAATAATACAAAACAAACTAGTCCCCGCCGGCACTCACGCTACCGCTCCCTCTCTTCTATCGCCCACACACTCACTGACGTCACTCACCTCACGGCCACACACATACGCTACTGTCATAACATTTTCTTTCCAATTCATTAATTAGGCAACTAATTTGAAACTGGTGTGGGTGGCTCTATATATACTAGCCCACTGCAGACACATGCAGAAATCAACAAGGAATCGAAAAGTATTAAATCTGTGACAAAAATAATATCCGCTCTGTCTAAACGATACGGTTTGATCAGCTGCTCGTCATCAAAAAAAAACCAACATTGTTCCGTTCCCTGAACGTTCGCGCACGTCTCTCTCGCCTCAGTGCCATCCCCTGCTGGCAACTCCTAACCACTTAAGACACCTCTGAAGGTCTCTTAAATATCGTGGAGAGTAGGACTGATTCTTAGACTTAAGAACGTTGATAAAAAGCTTTTATTCTTTAGTTTGAGAGTAAGACTAAATTTCGAAAATTCTCAGGACTTAAGTGTAAAATGGCACTCTAAGAAGCTTGATAAGTACGGCCCCTGGTCCTTACGGGCTACCTGATACCCGTGGGCACCGCGTTGGTGACCCCTGTCCTACGGTATTTACACATTAAAACTGGATTTTTAGATAGCAGGTCGGGAGGGGAGTCTATTAATTAATAGAAAAAACACACCGTCTAGCCTCAATGTAACTTTTAGAGAAAATTGTTGACGTAAACAAAGATATTTTTTATTTTTTTTAATGACCGTCATTATGGTCATTCTCCCCGGGGATACTTTCCACAGGGGAGCTTCACTATATATTACTTATATTAAAAATAAATTTAAAAAAAAAACGGTGGAACCAGATGCACATGAATCAGGTAATAGATACGTTGAAGAAAGAACCAAACCAAACAAAAAGACAAAGTATAATGAATTGAGTTACATGTTCACACATTTTAAAAAGGTATTAATTGGAGGAATGGTGTTGGATTTTATTTTATTTTTAAATCGAATGAATCAATTTAATCGACGAATCGTTGCAGCCCTTGAGTTTTTAATTATTTTTCTGTACACTCTAGTAATCGTGTTAGAACAATACACAAGACTGCGGCTATGTGGTAACAACGGTCAATATAATCAACAGTCTGCCTGTTCTACCCGGTAGAAGTAGTAAGTACACAGGAGCTAACATAGGCAAAAAGATGAAAAAGAAAAAGAAAAAAGGAGTTGTCGTCAGCAGAAAACAAAACAATTGACGATAACCAGAATGAAAAGACCCGGAAGTACGACAAAGCATACATAGCCTTTTGGATTTACCATAAATACGGTAGGAAATGAGGAAAGGCGGGTGTGTGTTTTATACCATCTACTACACTTTGTATCATCCTATCTCTTTGAGATGCCTTTTTCTTCCGTTGCTGCAATAAAAACAGTACAGATCTAATCTTAATACAGCGTTTGGTTCAGGAGAGAACACACAGAAGCTAATACAAAAATTAAGAGAAGAAATACCGCTAGTTTGACAAAAAACAGACTATCCTTAATCCTCGGTAAAACTAAAATAATCTTATTTGGTAATAGTATAAGG
Source organism: Entelurus aequoreus (assembly GCF_033978785.1). Lineage (NCBI taxonomy): Eukaryota > Metazoa > Chordata > Actinopteri > Syngnathiformes > Syngnathidae > Entelurus > Entelurus aequoreus. The sequence goes on along the minus strand of NC_084739.1, from coordinate 47,743,716 downwards.
AAAGTAAAACACAAATACAAATAGACGGAATAGACGTTGAAAGAGGAAATGAAATAAAATTGTAGGCGTAATGATTGATGATAAAATGAACCGGAAATCTCATATAAAAATATATAACATAAGGTGGCGAGACATACATCCGTAATGAATAAATCAAAATATGGTTTGGACCAGAAATTACTTTATATTCTTTACTGCTCCCTAGTCTTACCATATCTGAGTTGTTGGGCAGAAATATGGGGAAATAACTGTAAAAGTATGCTTTAGTTATTAACCGTGTTACAAAAAAGATTAATTAGAATAACACACAATGTTGGATTTAGAGAAAACTCTAACTCATTATTTACTGAATCAAAAATATTGATATTTTTTGACATATTAAATTTGTAAACAGCTAAAAGTATGCACAAAGCAAACTATAATTTGCTACCCAAGATCGTACAACAATTATTCTCAACAAAAAAGGAGAAATAAAACTTCTAAGAAAAATGTAACTTTAAACCTTTGTATGCACATACAACACTTAAAACTTTTAGCATATCGGTATGTGAAATTTAATTATGGAATGGATTAAGCAAATAATTTAAACAATGTACTAATATGATCCAATTTTTTTTAATACATTAAAAAAATACAAATAAAAATGTAAAACTTTTTAAACTCTGTGTTTACAAAGTACATAGAAGAATAACCATGATAAACATTCTGAATTTATTGATAATCGTATTTATCTCACCATATGAAATGTAACTTATAGAGTATATTGTGAATACATTGAGAACAGGAAGTGAACAAAAATGTTAGCAATTGCTATGTAATGGAAAAGGGGTAGGGTTATATAAGCTCTGCTTCTTTCTACTCCTTTTGGAGCATGTTGTAAAGGAAAACTAAAAATTGTGAAGTATCATGTTGTAATTGTATGCATGTTCAAAATAAACTCTAACCATAAACATAGCAAGAGTTAGGAGTTTCAAAATCAAGTTTGAAGCCCAGAGATAAAAGCATGTGCAGTGCAAAAAAAAAGGTTTACTGCAGACTGAACTAAATACAAGCAAAATCATTATTTTGATGGCAAATTGCATTCATAATGAATGTGTTTATACAAATAAATATGTTTCTATAAATTAAACACTGTTTAAAAAGTTTGAAATAATTAAATTGTAATTTGGGTTTTATTAAAAAATGCTCAAACTAATGCAGTGTCTGATTGAAATGTTCATGGGTCAAGCTTTTTAAAATTGTATTTTGGAAAAATTAAATGTTCAGGGAAAGTAAATGCAAAGATGCACATTTATTATGCAGGCTAAGCTACGATATAGGCTATATTAGTGCAAATTTTGCAGTAAACTAAATAAAAAATAAAAACATAGCTCTTTTTTAAAAAGAATAAATTATTTTGATGCTACTGTGTTATGTTTAAAGAAGTGCACAACTTACGGAATCATTTGCACTTTTTTCCGTTTATTGAAAATCACAGACATGGGGTCTGGTTTAAATATAGAGATGAGGGTCTTTAATTTGACCTATTGTTATACTCTGTCTCAAAGTGTTAACATGTACTCCATGTTTCCTTACCATTATTGCTATGTTGTTTATTACCATTATTGCTATGTCGTCTATTACCATTCTTGCTATGTTGTCTATTATCATTATTGCTATGTTGTCTATTATCATTGTTAGTATATTCATTATTTTTACATTATTGATACAAATTATTGTTAGAGTGTAGTAATTATTGTCACCTATGGTAATGTCACTATGATACAACAACTATATTATAATCCTTAAACAAAGTAAGAGTAAAACTCATGTGAATAATCACTGAATGGAAAACTGGGGGTATTATCTTTTTTTTTTGCTCTCTTTAAGGTAAAACTAAACAATCATGCATTACATACTATACATTACCTTTTGTTTTTATTTATAAAAAATAACACAGTGTATCTAAAACAATTAGTTTTTATTTATAAAAAACAACACAGTATATCTAAAACAATTTGTTTTTATTTATAAAAAAACAACACAGTATATCTAAAACATTTTGTTTTTATTCATAAGAAACAACACAGTGTATCTAAAACATTTTGTTTTTATTTATGAAAAACAACACAGTGTATCTAAAACATTTTGTTTTTATTTGTAAAAAACTACACGTTATATCTAAAACAATTTTTTCTATAAACTATAATCAAGGTTTGATGTAAAACAGGTATACCGTAGGTAAATTTAATCGCATTGTGTAGTTTTTGTAGTTTAAAAAAAACATTAACGGGGATGTCCCCTCGCAGGCGATACATCGTCATATCAACAAAAAGAGTATATAAAACAAACATGTAACAAGGTAATGGTTAAAAAAACTTTTCTTTAGACCATTCAGCCAAAACGGTTTTAAAAATGTTAAAGTCCAAAACATGAGAGACAATGGGTTTTCTGATAGTTTCCCAAGTGAGCTTAGAGCAAGCATAGTTAAAAATGATTTGTAGTTTTCGAGGTTTGTCTCGTTTTAGAATAAACACTTTTATCACATCAATCAATGAAAAAATAACAGCATGGTTCTCGACAAAGTTTACAAGTTTTCCCCAATAATTACCCATCTTTTTTTTTTTTTTTCCAACACTCTGTCACCACACCCAGATGTCCCAAAATCGTTTCATCGTTTCCTACCAGCTCGTTGTGCACATCATCTATGGCCCCCCAGATATTTGTCTCGGATTCCAGTTGAGACAACAGAGAGTCGGCGTAAGCTTCGATCCTTGAGTCTACAGCCTCGATGCCACGAAGCATCAGCAAGCATTGAATGGCCTGAATTAATTTAGGCGTACGCAGACACTTGATAACTCCGGCATAGTTGTACAACAGAAAGTCCTGTTCATAGGGTACCAGGCATAAATGGTGTTTCTGGTTCGGCTGGTTTACCCAGCAGCCGTAGCACGCGCTCTGCCTAAACTTGTGGATGGCCTGGTTGAGGAGATGAAACACGGCCGTTTTCACCGTGTTGGTGAAAAACAACCACAGACCCCCATCGGTTTCATCGTCAATGTGCAATGTGGGGTCCAAGAGTAACGGGGATGGTGGCTGGGATGATGGAGGAGTTATGTTGACGAAACAATTCTTCTTTTCCTCTTCCGTATCGTTGTCTGGCAAAGACTGTGTAACGTCATTGGTTTTCATCCCCCGTCTGCCGAAGCATCTGCTGAAGCGACACGGCGGGATTGAAGGCGTTTTTTCGTCGTTCACATCCTCCGTCATCTCAGGAGGGTTAAAAATCTCTCTCAAGGTTGCTTCATCAGTCATGTTCACGGATAGTTCATCAGCCGTGTTTACGGATGGTTTAAATTTGTCCTGCGGTATAAAAGAGGTCTTTACGCGTCTAATGGTCTTGTTTGGCATTTTTTTGTTTGAGAGATCAGTGCGTTCAAAAAGGGAAACGATGTGGCTTAGTCAAAAATTGCAGGGTCGGTTTGTTTTTAAAGAAAACAAAAAAAAGGAAAACCGATGTGGATTGGTCAAAAAATTGCGGGTTGTTTTCAAAGGGGGAGGAGTCCTATAAAAAGTCTCGACCAATCAGACTATCGGAAGAGTTGTAATTTATATTTTTTATTTTGTTTACTGCAAAATTTGCACTAATATAGCCTATATCGTAGCTTAGCCTGCATAATAAATGTGCATCTTTGCATTTACTTTCCCTGAACATTTAATTTTTCCAAAATACAATTTTTAAAAGCTTGACCCATGAACATTTCAATCAGACACTGCATTAGTTTGAGTATTTTTTAATAAAACCCAAATTACAATTTAATTATTTCAAACTTTTTTAACAGTGTTTAATTTATAGAAACATATTTATTTGTATAAACACATTCATTATGAATGCAATTTGCCATCAAAATAATGATTTTGCTTGTATTTAGTTCAGTCTGCAGTAAACCTTTTTTTTTGCACTGCACATGCTTTTAAATCTGGGCTTCAAACTTGATATTGAAACTCCTAACTCTTGCTATGTTTATGGTTAGAGTTTATTTTGAACATGCATACAATTACAACATGATACTTCACAATTTTTAGTTTTCCTTTACAACATGCTCCAAAAGGAGTAGAAAGAAGCAGAGCTTATATGACCCTACCCATTTTCCATTACATAGCAATTGCTAACATTTTTGTTCACTTCCTGTTCTCAATGATCGAAATCAAAATGCTGAAAAACATCATCAAGGAAAAAGACAAGAAAATTGTTGACCTAGAAGCAAGAATTGACAAAATTGAACAGTACACCAGAATGGACGATTTAATTATAAGTGGACTAGAAACCAAACATCGCACATATGCAAGAGTGGCCGGGACTCGCAGCAGGGACGCTGACAAGGACGCCGAAGCCCCGGCAGACGAACTTGTGACACTTGAACGGCAAGTAATTAACTTTTTTTCCAGTAAGAACATGACTCTTCAAAGTGGCAGCATTTCAGCGTGCCATACTATCCCCAGGAAGGACAGCAGAACCAACCCAGCCATTGTGATCCGGTTTGTAAATCGGAAACACAAGACAGAGTTACTACGGCAGGGAAGGAAGCTGAAGGGAACTGGGGTTTACATCAATGAACATCTTACCAAGAAGAACGCTGACATTGCAAGACAAGCACGCATCCTCAGAAAAGAAAACAAGATACAAGCAACATGGACACGGAACTGCAAAATCATGATTCGGCTAAATGGACCATATGAAGAAGCCAAAGTTGTCATGATCCGAGAGCTCCGCGACTTGGATCAATATAGATGAGACCTGCTAGACTTATGACTGACACGGCTCATCCTTGGCTGGAGACGGGGAAGGCTACGCAGCGAGAAGGTGAGACAACTGAGAATCAAACGTTTCCAAGAGCTGAATACATGGACTATAAACTGTATGACTTTGAAAATGATGTTGACCCAGAAAACCATCTGTTCAACTCAATCAATGCTACATGTGACTACTAAACCGAGGAACAATTCAATGACAATGTTAGTTTAGATAATACATTTTATTTAATACATTTCAACTGTAGAAGCTTATATGCAAATTTCTCAAAGATTGACGAATACCTGAAGACTCTAAATGGGAAATTCAAAATAATAGCACTTTCTGAAACATGGATCGATAAAGACAGAGGTATCGATTTCTCCATTGACGGGTATGAGTTGTATCACTGTAGTAGAAGAAACAAGAAGGGAGGAGGTGTGGCCCTGTTTGTTGACTGTGAATTGAAATGTAGACCTGTGGAATGTATGACAGTGGTAATTGATGATTTATTTGAATGTGTAACTGTAGAGGTAGAAATAGAAAAGAAGAGAAATGTTATTGTTACGTGTATATATAGGACACCTGGGTCTAAAGTAGAAGCATTTAATGACAGTTTGGAATAATTATTGTGTAAGGTGAAGGAAAAGAAAACATTTGTCATGTGTGGCGACTATAACATAGACCTGCTAAGCTCACCCAGAAATAAATCAACAAGATACTTCTTGGATGTGGTATATAGTAGAGGGCTTTATCCATTGATCACCAAACCCAGTAGAATAACGACAAATTGTGCAACGTTAATTGATCACATCTTTATAAATGACATAAAAAATAATATAAAAAGTGGACTAGTAATTAATGATATAAGTGACCACATACCTGTGTTTCTTACTTATGACTGTCCAATTGATAAAAAGAGGGTGGAAAAAACTCATAGATATGTAAGGAAAGGAACTGAAGAGGCAATAAATAGGTTTAGGAAGGACTTATTTGAAACAGACTGGAATGAGGTGTATGGGGGAGAAGCAAATGCTGCATATGAGGCTTTTCTTAATATATATTTATCATTGTATGAAAAGCATTGTCCGAATGTATGGAAACCAAGAGACAGCTACAATAAAAAGCCTTGGATTATAAAGGGACTACATAATGCTTGTAAAAAGAAAAACAAACTTTATAGAGATTTCATAAAAGTAAGAACAAAGGATGCTGAAACGAAATATAAGGTTTACAAAAACAAACTGATAACAATAATGAGACAAGCAAAAACAGAATATTATAATAATTTACTAGAAAAAAATAAAAACAATATCAAAGGAACTTGGAATATTCTGAACAAGGTAATAGGAAAAACATCTGGGCCTACAAACCCACCAAGCCATTTTATCAATGAGGATAATAAGATGATAACAAATATGAATGAAGTGGCAAACGGATTCAATTCTTTTTTTGTGACTGTTGGACCCAAATTGGCAGAGAGTATTGGAGAACATAAAGATATACGGAGTGGATGGAGAGGGGGAAGCAAAGTGCTACAGTCCATGCTTCTAGGAGATGTTAGTGAAAATGAAATTGTATCGGTGGCAACAAAATTTAAAAATAAGACATCAACAGACAATGATGGTATAGACATGATAATTGTAAAAAAGACTATTGACTGTATCATCAAACCTCTTTGTTATATTTTTAATCTTTATTTTCAAACAGGGACCTTTCCAAATAAAATGAAGGTAGCAAAGGTAATTCCACTCTTTAAAACGGGAGATAAACATAGATTCACTAATTACAGACCAGTGTCACTACTGTCACAATTTTCTAAAATAATTGAAAGAATATTTGTAAAAAAATTAGATAGTTTTATTGAAAAGAACATGCTGTTGAGTGAGAGCCAGTATGGATTCCGGACCAATAGATCCACTGCTTCAGCTGTAATGAATATAATTGAGGATATAGCAACAGCAACTGATAATAAGAAATACACTATAGGGGTATTTATCGATCTTAAAAAAGCATTTGATACTATAGATCATCCTATATTATTGTCCAAGTTGTATTCATTTGGTGTGAGAGGAGTAGTTTTAGACTGGCTAAGAAGTTATTTAGTGTGGCAGCACGGTGGCAGAGGGGTTAGTGCGTCTGCCTCACAATACGAAGGTCCTGAGTAGTCGTGAGTTCAATCCCGGCCTCGGGATCTTTCTGTGTGGAGTTTGCATGTTCTCCCCGTGACTGCGTGGGTTCCCTCCGGGTACTCCGGCTTCCTCCCACCTCCAAAGACATGCACCTGGGGATAGGTTGATTGGCAACACTAAATTGGCCCTAGTGTGTGAATGTGAGTGTGAATGTTGTCTGTCTATCTGTGTTGGCCCTGCGATGAGGTGGCGACTTGTCCAGGGTGTACCCCGCCTTCCGCCCGATTGTAGCTGAGATAGGCTCCAGTACCCCCCGCGACCCCGAAGGGAATAAGCGGTTGAAAATGGATGGATGGATGGACAAGAGTTTGTGGATTTTATGAGTTGAGTTGAGTTGAGTTTGAGTTTATTTCGAACATGCAAGCATACAATATGATACATCACAATTTCCAGTTTCTCTTTTCAACATGTTCGAAAAGGAGTAGGAAGAAGCAGAGCTTATTTAATCCTACCCCTTTTCTTTACATAACAGTTGCAAAATTTTTGTTCACTTCCTGTTCACAATTTTTTCACAATAAACTCCATAAGTAATCACAATAAAAATAAATAAATAAATAATAGTAAGAATTTAATAATAATAATTGGTGAGGTAAGTCATATTTCATACGATGAGATAAGTAAGATTACTTTAAGAATGAATGAATGGATGGATGAAATAAATTAAGAATGTTTGTCATGGTTCTTCTTCTTTGTACTTTGTAAACACTTTAAGTTTGAAGAGTTTCTTGAAGTGTATCATATTAGTACATTGTTTGATTGCTTTGCTTAATCCATTCCATAATTTAATTCCACATACTGATATACTGAAGGTCTTAAGTGTTGTACGTGCAAACAAATGTTTTAAATTACGTTTTTCTCTAAGATTATATTTCTCCTCTTTTTTTGAGAAGAATTGTTGTATATTCTTGGGTCGCAGGTTATAGTTTGCTTTGTGCTTAATTTTAGCTGTTTGCAAATTCACTATGTCGTGGAATTTCAGTATTTTTGATTCAATAAATAAAGGGTTTGTATGTTCTCTATATCCAACATTATGTATTATTCTAACTGATCTTTTTTGTAACACCGTTAATGAATGAAGTGTACTTTTGTAATTATTTCCCCATATTTCTACACAGTAGCTCAGATATGGTAACACTAGCGAGCAGTAGAGAATATGAAGGGATTTTTGGTCTAGAACATGTTTTGCTTTATTCATTATTGACGTGTTTCTTGCAACTTTATGTTGTATATTTTTTACGTGAGATTTCCAGTTCAATTTATCATCAATCATTATACCTAGAAATTTGGTTTCATTTACTCTTTCAATTTCTATTTTGCTATTTGTATTTGTGTTTGACTTTCTCTTCTACTGTTGCCAAATAGCATTATTTTAGTTTTACTAAGATTCAACGATAGTCTGTTTTTGTCAAACCATCTTTTTAATTTGTTAATTTCTTCTGTTATTATTTGTATTATCTCCTGTGTGTTCTCTCCTGAACAAAACGCTGTTGTATCATCCGCAAATAATACTAACTTTAAATATTTTGTAACTTTACAAATGTCATTTACATAGAGATTGAATAATTTAGGTCCTAGTATTGATCCCTGAGGTACACCACAGGATATATTTAGCGTTGTAGACGTGTGTTCGCCTAGCTTCACGTATTGTTTCCTGTTCGTTAGATAACTTCTTATCCAGTTTAAGACTAACCCTCTGATGCCATATCATTCTAGTTTTTTGATTAAAATATTTTGATTAATTGTGTCAAATGCTTTAGTTAGATCCATAAAAACCGCTGCCGCACATTTTTTACTATCTATTGCATTGGTAATTTCTTCTGTAATTTCAATTAAAGCCATTGAACTTGAAACATTAGCTCTGAATCCATATTGGTTCTCTTCGAGTATTGTATTTTTATTTATGAAACTTTCTAATCTGTTATTGAACAGTTTTTCAATGATTTTAGAAAATTGTGGAAGTAGAGAAACAGGTCTATAATTTGTAAATTGATGTTTGTCTCCAGTCTTATAAATTGGTGCAACTTTAGCTATTTTCATTTTGTTTGGAAATGTACCTGTTTTAAATGATAGGTTACTAATATACATGAATGGTCCTGAGATCTCTTCAATAACCTTTTTTATCGTTTCCATATCAATTCCGTTACAATCAGTTGAAGTCTTAGATTAACATTTTTTTGCGATTGTAACTATTTCCTCCTGTGTCACATTACTGAGGAACATGGAGTTGGGATTTCGCTCTATGGTATCATTATAGTCCTCAATTGGAACTGGGTCTGGAATCCTTTCTTCCAATTTTGGTCCAATATTTACAAAATAATTATTGAAGCTTTCAACTACGTCCTTTATGTTGTCATTTTTTTTATTTTCATCTAAGTATTGAGGGTAGTCCCTCTTAGTTCCATTTTTAATAATGCTATTGAGGATGCCCCATGTTGCTCTCATATTTTTTTTGTTCCTGTCCAATAATTCACTGTAATATTATTTTCTATATGATCGTAGTATGTCTGTTAACTTGTTTTTATACTTTTTGTACTTAATTTCTGCCTCTATAGTTCTTTGTGCTATAAATTTTTTATATAGTGTATTCTTCTTCTTACAAGCATTTTTTAATCATTTTGTCATCCATGATTGATTATTCTTTCTCTGCTTGTTACTGAGTTGTATCCATGGACAATTTTTGTCATAAAGTATTATGAACTTGTTTAAGAAATGTTCATATGCTTCATCAACCTCTTTTTCATTATACACATTGTCCCAATCTTGCTTTTGTAGCTCAATTTTGAAGGCAGTCATCCTCTTCTCTGTGCATAGTCTTCGAAATGTCCTTTTGTCTTCCATGTTCTTCTTGTAGTTTCCATCATATATTGTAAAAACTGGCAGATAATCACTAACGTCGGTTATAAGTAGACCACTTGTAGTGTTATTATCAAAATCATTGGTAAAAATATTATCAATAAGCGTGGCACAGTGTCCTGTGATTCTGCTTGGCTTTGTGATTTTAGGATATAGACTGATGCTGTACATTGTCAATGAAGTCATCAATAGACGTTTGCTTGTTGGGGTTCAATAAGTCAATATTAAAGTCACCACATAAGAACATTATTATTTGACCATTGTCCATGTAAGTTGCCTTGATCCATTCTTCAAATGTTTCTATACTTGACTTAGGTGATCTATATATACAACTGATGAATATGTTTTTGCTTTTTTCCTGACATATTTCAATGGTTATACATTCTAAGATATTATCTATAGCAAATGACATGTTTTTTACCACTTTGTAGTTCAGGTTCTTCATCACGTACACAGCTACTCCTCCTCCATTTTTGTTGGTTCTGTTGATGTAGTTTAGCTCATATCCCTCCAGATCAAAATGTATTCCTTTTTTATCATCAATCCATGTTTCTGTGACAGCAATCACTTTGAAGGGTTCGTTGATGTGTTCCAAAAAGTTCTTAATGTTGTTGTAATTTGCATACAAGCTTTTACTATTAAAATGAATAATTGACAATTTGTTATCACATTCAATGTTGCTATTATATTGATCATCTGTATAATAAAAACAACTATTACTGATGTGGGAGAAAAAATTTGTATCTGGATCTATATCATTTTCCAAATCCTGGTTTTTGTCAACTTTGTTGCAGAAATTTTTTTAGTTCCATATTTTCTTGTTCAACAATCTTTGATGTTGTTTCAATAATCTCTATAAGTGTAGGTGGATGCAATCCTGAATCTAGGTCCTCTTGTTTAGTCGTCCCTTGGAACATAGTAGTGTCGATGCTGAATTTAGGTGCTTGTTTTCTGTCAGAGTCCATTATCATCGTTGTTGTGGTAGCTGTGTAAACTTTAAAAATTGTCCAGGTCCTCGATGTCATGGACAACAATTACTCTTGCTTCTGGACTTCCATTCAGCTTGATGTAGATTTTACAGTTGGTGCTCCAAGTTCCCTGGATTTTTCCCTGCCTTCTCAAGTCGCGTGCTTTCTTGGCGATTCCAGCATTACGTTTTGTGAGATGCTCATTCATGTACACATTTGTTCCTTTCAGCTTCTTTCCCTGTCTCAGCAATGCCATTTTAGATGTTCTGTTTACGAGTTTCACGAGCACGACTGGAGTGGCGTTGTTGTTTCTTCCGTTCAGTGGGATGCATGTTTCGATGGTATTCATGTCAATTTCAATTTCTTTTTATTGCAGAAAGTTGACCACTTGCTGTTCTGCTGAGACCATATCCATTTCATCTGGTTCACCTTCATTATTCACAGCTTTCGCATAGGATCTTGGTTTAATTCGGTGCCCTGTCACTGTTACTCCATTCATTAGTTTATCCTGATCCATCTCATCTATGATGTTCCTCAGCATGTTGTTGTCTTCTTGAAGGATCTTCATTTGTTTGCTCATTTCAGTGGCTTCTTTATTTCTGGAGTTGTTCTCTTTTTTCATTTATTTAATTTCTTCTTTAATTTCTTTCATATCCTCTTTCCATCCATCCATCAATTCTTCCCATTTTTCTATCATTTCTTCTTTAAATTCCTGGAGTATTTTTTGTAGTATCCCTTCTTGAATCTCATCATGTCCTGTGCCCAGCTTCAAATCAGTCTTTCCAGTCAATCCTTTAACTTTTGGCATCGCGGCAGTCACTTACGTCAGCGCCTCTTATGTCTTAAGGGCAATTACTTCTTTAGCGACTTGCGGCACTTTTAACTTGTTTTTTCAACAATTTCGTACCTTGCGCCGTTCAGAGATCAATTTGAGGTGTCATTCTGTCAACTTATATCACTCTGCGACGTCGGGATCACTTTAAAACAGCTGTAAACTCGCCGTAGCTTTTGGTTGCTAGGCAACCGCTTTGAACTGCGGGAGGCGCCTTTGGCTTGAGGCTAACGGCTCTTCCACTCGCCTTATTTCAGCGTATCAGTGCCTCTCAACTGACCAAAATCAGATCGAAGATGCCAGGTGACTCTCCTGTGGCTGTGATCGCAAATCAGTGGTCAAATCAGTGGTCAAAATCTTCAGACTTAACAAAAACTCCGGTAGCAGAAGCGGAGCTTTTTTTCTTTGCGTCCTTTCTCATTGACAGGAAGTATGGGTAATACATCTGAACAAATGAGGATTGAATGTGGAATTCCACAAGGTTCGGTTTTGGGACCAAAATTGTTTATTTTATATATTAATGATATATGTGAGGTATCAAAGTTATTGAAATTTGTATTATTTGTGGACGACACCAACTTTTATAATTCGGGACACGACTTAAAAGCATTATCAAAAATTATTGAACAGGAAATGATTAAACTTAAGAGATGGTTTGGTGACAATAAATTATCACTAAATGTAGAAAAAACAAAGTTCATGATTTTTTGTAAGAGGAAAAGGGAGGAAACGATCAAATTGTCAATAGATGGAATTGATATTGAAAGGGTTTCTGAACTTAGATTTTTAGGAGTGATACTGGATGACGGTCTGACATGGAAATCTCATATTGCACATGTACGGAAAAAGATGTCTAAAAGTATTTTTATATTAAATAAGGTAAAATATGTGTTAGATTATAGGGCAATGCGCATATTGTATTGTGCACTTATATTGCCATATATCAGCTACTGTGTGGAAGTGTGGGGGAACACATATAAGAGTAACATAAAGGCATTGTATCAACTACAGAAAAGAGCTATAAGGATTATTCATAAAGTAGATTACTTAGAACACACTAACATATTATTCATTCATTCAGGTTTATTGAAATTACAGGAGCTAGTAAAGTAACAGACATTATGTGTCATGTTTAAGGCTAAAAGCAAAACATTACCAGCAAATTTACAAAAAATGTTTGTCATCACTACTGAGAATGAAGAGCATAGAAGAAAAGGTCATTTCCAACATCAGTATTCAAGGACAACTTTAAAACAAATGTGTATATCAGTGGTGGGGGTTAAACTATGGAATTGTCTTTATAATGAGATAAAAGATTGTAAAAATATATTCCAATTGAAAAAAATATATAAAGGCAGAACAATAAAATCATATGGACAGCCATAAGTGTTTACATTTTGCTTTATATTTATTAATTTACTTGTTTTTTGCCTGGTTTTGTATTTGTTTTGTATCATCCCGTGAGGTGTATATTACTTATTTTGTTTTTTTGTTCGGTTTGTACTTCATGAAGTTTTGCACTTGTGTTTTTTTTTTTTTTTTTCGTTATATTTGGATGTAATTGTTGGTTCACATATCATTAAGTAAGACTATGTATTATGTGAAGGGGGCAGGAAAATATAAGATTGTTCTTCATCCTGCTCCTTCTCAGGCATTGGTGTGTAACGGTGTAACTGAATAATTGTGTTATAATTGTCTATCAAAGATGCACATCAATGAAGGAGATAAATAAAAAATGAATGAAAAAAAAATGAATGTATTCACAATATACTCTATAAGTTACATTTCATATGGTGAGATAAATAAGATTATCAATAAATTCAGAATGTTTATCACGGTTATTCTTCTATGTACTTTGTAAACACAGAGTTTAAAAAGTTTTACATTTTTATTTGTATTGTTTTAATTTATTAAAAAAAATTGGATCATATTAGTACATTGTTTAAATGATTTGCTTAATCCATTCCATAATTAAATTTCACATACCGATATGCTAAAAGTTTTAAGTGTTGTATGTGCATACAAAGGTTTAAAGTTATATTTTTCTTAGAAGTTTTATTTCTCCTTTTTTGTTGAGAATAATTGTTGTACGATCTTGGGTAGCAAATTATAGTTTGCTTTGTGCATACTTTTAGCTGTTTACAAATTTAATATGTCAAAAAATATCAATATTTTTGATTCAGTAAATAATGGGTTAGAGTTTTCTCTTAATCCAACATTGTGTGTTATTCTAATTAATCTTTTTTGCAACACGGTTAATAACTAAAGCATACTTTTATAGTTATTTCCCCATATTTCTGCCCAACAACTCAGATATGGTAAGACTAGGGAGCAGTAAAGAATATAAAGTAATTTCTGGTCCAAACCATATTTTGCTTTATTCATTACGGATGTATGTCTCGCCACCTTATGTTGTATATTTTTATATGAAATTTCCGGTTCATTTTATCATCAATCATTACGCCTACAATTTTATTTCATTTCCTCTTTCAACGTCTATTCCGTCTATTTGTATTTGTGTTTTACTTTCCTTATACTGTTACCAAATAAGATTATTTTAGTTTTACAGAGGATTAAGGATAGTCTGTTTTTTGTCAAACTAGCGGTATTTCTTCTCTTAATTTTTGTATTAGCTTCTGTGTGTTCTCTCCTGAACCAAACGCTGTATTAAGATTAGATCTGTACTGTTTTTATTGCAGCAACGGAAGAAAAAGGCATCTCAAAGAGATAGGATGATACAAAGTGTAGTAGATGGTATAAAACACACACCCGCCTTTCCTCATTTCCTACCGTATTTATGGTAAATCCAAAAGGCTATGTATGCTTTGTCGTACTTCCGGGTCTTTTCATTCTGGTTATCGTCAATTGTTTTGTTTTCTGCTGACGACAACTCCTTTTTTCTTTTGCTTTTTCATCTTTTTGCCTATGTTAGCTCCTGTGTACTTACTACTTCTACCGGGTAAAACAGGCAGACTGTTGATTATATTGACCGTTGTTACCACATAGCCGCAGTCTTGTGTATTGTTCTAACACGATTACTAGAGTGTACACAAAAATAATTAAAAACTCAAGGGCTGCAACGATTCGTCGATTAAATTGATTCATTCGATTTAAAAATAAATTAAAATCCAACACCATTCCTCCAATTAATACCTTTTTAAAATGTGTGAACATGTAACTCAATTCATCATACGTTGTCTTTTTGTTTGGTTTGGTTCTTTCTTCAACGTATCTATTACCTGATTCATGTGCATCTGGTTCCACCGTTTTTTTTTAAATTTATTTTTAATATAAGTAATATATAGTGAAGCTCCCCTGTGGAAAGTATCCCCGGGGAGAATGACCATAATGACGGTCATTAAAAAAAATCAAAAAAATCTTTGTTTACGTCAACAATTTTCCCTAAAAGTTACATTGAGGCTAGACGGTGTGTTTTTTCTATTAATTAATAGACAGATCAATAAAAAAACTCCCCTCCCGACCTGCTATCTAAAAAGCCAGTTTTAATGTGTAAATACCGTAGGACAGGGGTCACCAACGCGGTGCCCACGGGCACCAGGTAGCCCGTAAGGACCAGATGAGTAGCCCGCTGGCCTGTTCTAAAAATAGCTCAAATAGCAACACTTACCAGTGAGCTGCCTCTATTTTTTAAATTTTATTTATGTTAAGTCTTGGACTATGAGGTATAATAATAACTGGACAGGACACCAGTGTAGCAGCAGTGTGTCTACTTTATACTCTGAATCTGAGTCAGGGAGATCAGTCAGGCATGAGCAATCAATCACCACAACAACAATGCAGTACTCTCAATCGAACCACGAGTACAGTACATCACATCCTCCTTTCTTAAGGAAAAGGTTAGCTTTTCAACTGCTGAACAAGAGTGCAAAAATAAACAATGTAGCATGGACTCAAACATCATTATCACGAACAGCTATGCCACACCTATTCTCTCCTTTGTCGTTTTTTTTTTTTTTTTTTTTTTTTTTTTTTTTTTTTTTAGCAACATAGTGGCAAAAAATGAACTTAGGTAGAGCACAGAAACAAAATAAAAAAAATACTCATGGCATGGAAAAGTCCACGTGTGCTGTGTGAAAAGGTTTTAAGAGTGCGGGGTTCCTGTCAATGTGTTTCATGCAAGTTTAACGTTTAACTGTGTGATTGCCAAGCATGTGTTTCTTCTTTGGGGTCAGAGGTTCCAGAACATGGCCCACCGGTGGAGCACAACCTTCAGCGTTGGCTCGTGTCATAGTCTCTGTACCGCGCAGGCGGAACGACAGCCCTCCCAGATCTGGTGTGGCGTGTAGCGCCGCACGTGCCGGACTGGGAGTTCTGGTTGTTCAGGGCCTCTGTGGCGGGTGTCTCGTCCTGCAGGGTCTGTGGGTCATCGTACACAGTCTCCGGCTGGTCGACGGACTCAGGATCAGCATTCTCAAGCAGACTCGGATGAATTCTCCTCAGGTGTCGTCTGTTTCTCCTGAAGATCACGCCTGCCGGTGACTCCACACAGTAAGAGCGTGGCTCTACTCTCTTGCTTAGTACAACAGCAGGTTTCCAACCCTGCCTCGTCTTCATGTGCACTGTGGTCCCAGGAGTCAGTTCAGGCAGTGGCCTGGTGCCCACATTATAGTACTTCTCTCTTTGAGTCTGCAGTTGTCGAAGTCTGTCATGAACGTCTTTAGGAGTTGAAGGTTGCAGCACAGCACTGGTGCGCGGGAGAGGGCTTCTCAGGACGCGTCCCATCAACATCTGCGCTGGGGAGACATCCAGGCCCGTCACCGGTGTGTTTCTCAATGACAACAAAGCCAGATGTGGGTCAGTCCCTGTTGCAGCTGCTTTCTTCAGTGAGCGTTTCACAGTTTTTACCATATTTTCTGCAAGCCCATTGGCTTGTGGGTATCCAGGGCTAGAATGTGTCAGCTTGATGCCCCATTCTGCAGCAAACTTCTGCATCTCACAGCTTGCAAAAGGAACATGATCACTCACCAACTCTTTGGGAATCCCATGTCTGGAGAAGACCGACTTCATCTTTTGTATGACCGAGTGGGCTGTCTTATCTGGTAGGTTTAGCACTTCTGGGTACTTTGTCAAGTAGTCTACAATCAGGAGATATGACTGTCCATGCAGCTCAAATATGTCAGTCCCCAGTTTCAACCATGGCAGTTCAGGTATCTCGTGTGACTGGAGAGGTTCCCTTTGGTTCTGTGGCTGCAGTTGCTGACATGTGGCACACATTTCTACTTTCTTCTCTATGTCCTGTGCCATTCCTGGCCAGTACAGGACCTTCCTGGCATGGGCTTTCATTCGCTGAACACCTTGGTGTGCAAGGTGCAATCTATCCATGATGACGGCTCTCATGCTCTGGGGAATGACTATCTTATCAGCCGCCATTACTACACCATCTTTGACACTCACTGTGTGACGGATAGGCCAGTATTGGTGTAACATGCCGTCACAGCGTTGTCTCCTCCCTGGCCAGCCTGTCTGGTGTGCTTGTATCACTGCCTGCAACACCTTGTCTGCTGCAGTTGCTCCCTGGAGTTGCTTGAGCATGTTTTCACTCAAGGCATCTGTGGCCTCCATGGCATACACAACCTTCTCCTCGAACAGGTTCTCCGTGAGGTCATCGACTCGTCCTGTCACCACAGCGCGAGAGAGTGTGTCCGCGACATGCATGTCAGTTCCTGGAGTGTATGCAATTTCTAGATCATAGCACTGCAGCTGGAGAAGCATCCGCTGTAGCCTTGCTGGTGCTTTGCCCAGATGTTTCTTGAAGATCACCTCAAGAGGTTTGTGATCCGACTGCACAGTCACTGTTTTCCCATATATGTACTGGTGGAAGCGCTTGGCTGCAAACACAATGGCCAACAGCTCCTTCTCAATTTGAGCATAGTTCTGCTCTGTGTCTGTCAATGCTCGGGAGGCATAGCTCAGCGGGAAGCCTTCCTGTAGAAGACACGCCCCCAGTCCATCTTTAGACGCATCTGCCTGGATTGTCAAGGGTTTGTGCTGGTCATAAAACTTGAGACTTGGGGCACGAATCAGAGCAGCCTTCAGGCTTTCCAGAGCTGCATTGTGTTCATGAGCCCACTGCCATACTGCGTCTTTTCTCAGCAGCTGTCTCAGAGGGGCCGTCACTGTAGCCTCCCCTGGAATGTACTGGGCCAAGTACCGTGTCATTCCTAACAGTCTCTGTACACCTTTCTTGTCTTCTGGTGCTGGCATGTTGGCAATGGCGGTCACCTTGGTATCATCTGGTTTAACGCCCTCTGGCGTGATGATGTGGCCCATGTATCTCACTGTGTTGATTTTGAATTGGATCTTGTCCTTGTTGAATTTGACATTGGCAGCTTGTGCCCTCTCCATGACTTGCTGGAGGATGTTCGCGTGCTCTTGTTCTGATGATGCAGCAATTATCATGTCATCTGCTATGACATGTACACCCTCAATGTCGCCGAAGGTCTCACAGTTCTTCTGCTGAAACACTTCACTGGCTGACTTGATGCCAAATGGCAGTCTCTTGAAGCGGTACCGGCCCCATGGTGTGTTGAATGTACACAGCATAGACGATGGCTCATCCAGCTTCACCTGCCAATATCCATCCTTCTCATCCAGAATGGTGAAGATGGATTTCCCTGCTAGTTTGCAGCAGACATCTTGTGGAGTAGGAATGGAGTAATGCTGCCTCTTAATGGCCTTGTTTAGGTCTTGAGGGTCCAAGCACACCCTAAGTGAGCCATTTTTCTTTTCTGTGATCATCAAACTGCTCACCCATTCTGTTGGGTCATTCACAGGGGCTATTACATCTGTGTCCACTAGATGTCGCAGCGTGACCTTCAGTCTGTCCATGATAGCCAAAGGAATCTTTCTGCACCCATGTACTACAGGTGTCACAGCAGGGTCAGTGTGTATGTGATGTACACCAGGGAACTCACCCAGCCCGGTGAAAACTGAAGGATACATCTCCTGCAGCTCCTCTTTTGTAGACGGAGTCCTCTTTAGCTTCTCTGTCGTGGCTGGGCATCTCTCATGAAGTGCATCGATCCGTTTCACCAGTCGCAGTTCCTCACTTGCCTCTCTGCCCATGATTGGCACAGCTGACTGGTTGATCACGAAGAAGTCAAGCTTGGCTCTAGCTTTAGCAGTTTCACACATCAGTGACACAGTCCCTTCAGGTCTGAGGCGGTTCCCCCCATAAGCTACCAGCACTGTTCTTGTGGGCTGTAGCTTTATACGGCCTGGAAATGTCTCTACAATGGACATAGGCAGCACATTCCCATCTGCTCCCGTGTCAATCTTGAATTTGACCGGGACATTCATAACACTAGCCATAGTGTACCATGCAGTGTCTTTGCTTTTAGTGACTGCATTCACATCCACACATGACACAGTACCTATAAACAGTGAATTGACATCCACTTCTTCATCCAGCTCAGTCTCCAGGTCATGGACACCACGTCTTGTTGTTGTGCCTGTGCTATGTGTCAGGGTGCCCGTCCTGTCAGTGGGTGCAGAGCACATCCTGGCAAAATGGTTTTGCTTATTGCATTTGTGGCATACAGAACCGTAAGCAGGACACTGGCGAGGTTCATGTGTCCTCCCACACTTGTTGCATTGTGCACTCCACTCTCTGTTTTTATTTTCTGTCCTTCTGTCCTTGTAGAACTTCCTTTTCTCTGTGTGAGCTGTAGCTCTATTCATGGCTTGGACGTGTGACTCACCAGTGGCTTGTGTAGGTTGCATAGCTTGCATCTGGCTCCTTGCTGCTTCGGATGCTCTGCACAGATCTACTGCTTTCCCCAGGGTTAAGTCTTTTTCCCTCAGCAGCCTTTCCTTCAAAGATGCATTGTTCAGGCTGAACACCAGCTTATCCCTGATCATTTCGGTCTCACTTGCTCCAAACTCACAGTTCTTACTTTTCTGGCGCAGTTCTGTTACAAACTTGTCAACTGAGATCCCATCAGCCATATTATGAGACCAGAACTGGTAGCGCTCAAAGACAACATTTTTCTGTGGGCTGCAATATGTCTCAAAAGCCTTGAGGATAGCATCCATTTTCTTATCATCACCATCAGCAAAAGTGAATGTGTTGAATACCTCCAATGCATCTTCTCCAACAGTGTGCAACAGTATGGCCACTTTAATTTTTTCATCCTTCTCAATGGCTCCAGAGGCTGTCATATACAGTTGAAAACGTTGCTCCCACCTGCGCCAATTCTCAGCCAGGTTCCCAGAAAGAAGCAGAGATGACGGTGGTTTGAGCTGTTCCATCTCCGGGATGCTAATGCTAGCTGCGGGGCTTGCTAGCACATCAAACAGGTCCTCTTCACTCGCTCTGCAAATCCGTTAAAGTCTCCGTGAGATCAGCTTGCCTCAAGTGAAGAGTCAGCCACTTCTGACACCATGTTAAGTCTTGGACTATGAGGTATAATAATAACTGGACAGGACACCAGTGTAGCAGCAGTGTGTCTACTTTATACTCTGAATCTGAGTCAGGGAGATCAGTCAGGCATGAGCAATCAATCACCACAACAACAATGCAGTACTCTCAATCGAACCACGAGTACAGTACATCACAATTTATTTACTAGCAAGCTGGTTTCGCTTTGCCCGACATTTTTAATTCTAAGAGAGACAAAACTCAAATTTGAAAATCCAAGAAAATATTTTAAAGACTAGGTCTTTGACTTGTTTAAATAAATTCATATTTTTTTTTACTTTGCCTCTTATAACTTTCAGAAAGACAATTTTAGAGAAAAAATACAACCTTAAAAATGATTTTAGGATTTTAAACACATATACCTTTTTACCTTTTAAATTCCTTCCTCTTCTTTCCTGACAATTTAAATCAATGTTCAAGTAAATTAATTTTTTTTATTGTAAAGAATAATAAATACATTTTAATTTAATTCTTCATTTTAGCTTCTGTTTTTTCGACAAAGAATATTTGTGAAATATTTCTTCAAACTTATTATGATTAAAATTCCAAAAAATTATTCTGGCAAATCTAGAAAATCTGTAGAATCAAATTTAAATCTTATTTCAAAGTCTTTTGAATTTATTTTAAAATTTTTGTTCTGGAAAATCTAGAAGAAATAATGATTTGTCTTTATTAGAAATATAGCTTGGTCCAATTTGTTCTATATTCTAACAAAGTGCAGATTGTATTTTAACCTATTTAAAACATGTCATCAAAATTCTAAAATTAATGTTATAGTCAGGAAAAATTACTAATGATGTTCCATAAATTATTTTTTTTATTTTTTCAAAAAGATTCGAATTAGCTAGTTTTTCTCTTCTTTTTTTCGGTTGAAATTTGAATTTTAAAGAGTCGAAATTGAAGATAAACTATGTTTCAAAATTGTATTGTCATTTTTTTCGTGTTTTCTCCTCTTTTAAACCGTTCAATTAAGTGTAAATATCATTAATTATTAATAATAACAGAGTTAAAGGTAAATTGAGCAAGTTGGCTATTTTCGGCAATTTATTTAAGTGTGTATCAAACTGGTAGCCCTTCGCTTTAATCAGTACCCAAGAAGTAGCTCTTGGTTTCAAAAAGGTTGGTGACCCCTGCCGTAGGATGTCATTAATGTGTTACCGGGAAAAAAAAAAGGGGTTACATTTGTTCACAGATTCTGTTAAAAACATCATGGGTCACAGAAATCCAAAAAACTTAAACAGAAAGTTCATTGTCCGTCCCATGACAGCGGTGTGCTTCTGGGGAGGGGCACCTCTGTTGTCTGTGGAGCAGCTATGGGGGAGCACATTAGCCCATTAGTTGTCCACATCACAGTTATTGTGACCAAAATATCACGGTTATCATCAATTGTCAAAGTGCTCGAAAATAACTAATACCTTGAAATATTTTAACAAAGTGTTATTTAAAATAAATAAACACATGTATAAAACATTAGCAACACGCCTATATAATATACTTTCTTTAGCAGAACAAACATTATAAATATTTTTCTACTATTATATGAGTTTTAAAATATGTTTTTCTTTATATGTTTTAATTTGTAAATGTTTTAGAGTGTTTATTGTTCGAGGCAAAACGTGTGTTGTTTGTAAGACGTTAATGTGTTTTGTATTCCTGATGGATTCCTGAAGCTATGTACATGTTCTGTTGAGTCAAAAAAAAAAAAATTAAAAAAACTTTTAGTCAAAGTCTGCCGGCTAATTTTGTCTACATTTCTTAACACATCAAGAAAGCTTTGGTTTTGTTTGTATTTATTGCCGCTACTTTGACCGTCCTCAAAACATTGATTACTAGTTTTTTTATCAGCACTTTTCATTGCTATAAAATGGACAAAACTTTGAGAGTAATTAGTATTCATGTAACAACGTAACGAACAGCACATTTACGGTATAAATAAATATTTCTAAACAAAGTTGCCATCTTTATTGTTAGTTGCAACTAGGGATGTAACAATAAAGGGTATAATTGATAACCATATTAAAACGTTTAGTATTACCATTTTAAATGAAAATTATTGATAACTGCCCGGAATGACTGGTTCCAGCATGCAAGCTGAAATGCTAACGTAAAAACAAGAGACATTAACATTTTTGCCCATAAAGAAACAACATACCCCAATCTAAATGTATTGGTTCGTGATGGAAGTGGATGGTTCATTAGTCATGTTCATGGATGGTTCGAGTTTGTCCGTCTGTGCTATAAGGCAGGTCTTTACGCGTCTAATTGTTTGGTATTTTCTTTACCGATCCAAAAAAGCGGGAGATCTGTTATGGATTAGTCTTTGTGTTAAAATCAAAGGGGATTGTTCGAAACTGAAGCATGGGGTTTGTCCTCAAAGGACAATTTTCTTTTCAACGTCAGCATGCTTTTCCAATTCCGGGCGCTTCAAAACAAGTTGTCTATCTCGTCCTTCATTTCCCCCATACGCTCGCGCCATGCCACGATGGGGACGACCACAACCGGTGTAAACACCCCGCATTCAGAGTCGAAAGTCTCCAGGGAAAAGACGTACGATTCAAAAAAATCCTGCTTTTCTGCGGGGCGTCGAGGTAAGTTTTCGACTCGCTATTTTTATAGATGGTCACCGGAGTTTCGTTAATCATGGCTAAATCGAGTTTCCGTAGCGTACTCACAAAGTCTTTACTCGTCAATTGCATCCGCGTGCACCCCTCCTCCTTTGGAGGAGGGGTGCACCCCCAACCACATGCCTCTCACATGTCAACAATACACCCATTCATGTTCAAAATTCCTGTCTTAACAACATCCGGCTTTAGCCACTTTCGGTGTTAGCTACGTCCTGTTTTAGCTACGTCCTGTTTTAGCTACTTCCGGTTTTAGCCACTTCAGGTTTTATCTACTTCCTGTTTTATCTACTTCAGGTTCCGGTTCCGGTCTTAGCCGCTTCCGGCTCCGGTTTTAGCTTCCGGTTCCGGTCTTAACCGCTTCCAGGTGAAATTTGACCTCGAACTTGACCCCTAGGGTCATAAATCATTTAACACCGTGAAATTTGACCTTGAACTTGACCTTTGACCTTGAACTTTGACCTTCACGGGTCATAAATCAATTAGTCACGGGTCATAAATCACTCAAAACCGTCACGGGTCATAAATCAATTAATTTTGACACAAGGTATAGACTTAATTCTCTTACAAGCACCAGGAATTGGTACCATTGTCATGATCCGTTACCCGGATCATGTTTGTTTAGTTTTCGACTTCCTCAGTTCCTGTTTTGAGCACCACTGAGGTTATGTTTTAGTTGCCATGGGAGCAAATTAGTTTCACCTGCCTCTGATTAGTGTTCGGGACTCCCGGGCACTAATCAGAGAGCAACGTATTCCTGTTTTTTGCCACACACAGTTTGGCTTTCTTATTTGCTTCCATGCAATAGTTACGATGTCTACCTGTTTTATTCCTGAGCTAAGATTCGCCATTTGTTTGCCAATATGCTAAGCTTTTCTTGATAGCTATTCCGTTAGCTTCCCATGCTATAGGCACGCTTGTTTTGTTTATTTTTGTATTTTTGCATGTTTCACGGACAATAAATCATTGCACCTTGCCTCCGGAGTTCCGACTGCATCCTGGGAGAACGATCCACGCATAACCATGTGACCACGTCGTGACAACCAAATTGATTCAAATTTGAAAATGTACCCATCTCTAGTGTCAAAACAGTTTGTATGAAGAGGGGCTCACTATATATGCAGACATTTGATTGTTTTTTTTACTTCCTTCCATGTGAGTTCATGAAGAACAACAAATACACAAGACATATGCACAAACTCAGTCTACAACAAATGTGTTACAAGTTTAACAGCCAACACAACTTTTGAACCCCAGTCTGAAAAAATACAAAAGCTGATAACAGCACTCATTACACTCATCACACTTTCCTCCGTTACTTCTTTTTCCAACACCCTCACCCGCCCGTCCATTGACTCCCCCTTCACTGCCCAACTAACCATTATTTCTCTCTTCGTCCTTCCCAGCCTGTAGGGGAGGTGTTACCAGCAGCTGGTGCTTTTGCATAATGTGAGAGGTGTTTATGTGCATATTCCATCTTTAGTCGTCCATGTGTATGTGTCAGGCAGAAAACCAGGAAGATTTTCTCTGATGGTACAAATTGCTTTTTTGACCCTGTAATTAGTGGAAGAAGACGCTCAAGTAGGGACTGTGATGACGCTTCCCTGGCTGGATTTTAACACTGATGCATAAATGATTTCTAGAGCTCTAATGGTCCTTTTGAGCGGTCCCATCAGGCCTTGCTGAGCCACAACAGTGTGACAGTCCCCACTCAGTATGGTTGTGCTATATTTGCTATACAGTTTGTAAGATGCAACCAATTATGGCATGACAATACTTCTCCAACTGCCTCCTTCATTTAGCCTATTTATACGTTACGTTCCTGTGCGTCCATCTCCCAGTGTTTTTCTCTATGACAGTATGCTTATCATTGTGATTGTTTGTTGTGGTGATGAACTGCACTGCATCATCTAAAAGATTAAGTTTCTTGCACAGTGGAACATTGAGCAAAATCCATCCGGGTCGAACAAATTAGATCATCCTTGTAAAACGCGAAACAAAAGAATAATAATGATAATAGAGAAAAGAAAATAAAGTTTACTGTTTTTAAGTTACAACACAATGTTTCAGTTACAATTGTCCTCTTTTTCATCACCATTGTAAGTTAACACACATACAGTAAGCCAAGAAAACGCAAAATAAATTGAGAGAATCCTTTAAAGTTGTGGTGTCCAAAGTGTGGCCTGCGGGCTATTTGTGGCCAACAGCTCGTTTTGTTGACCTGCAACAAGTTGTCAAAATAAAATCAAACAACAGTATGAATGTAAGAAAAAAAGAGCAGAAAGTCATAATGAGAAAATGCTGACATTTTGATACTAATACAGTGCATCGGGAAAGTATTCACAGCGCTATGCCTTTTTTACACTTTTTGTTATGTAATAGCCCTATTTCACAATTGAATATATTTATTTTTGTCCTCAAAATTCTACACACCATACCCCATAATAATTTTTTTATTTTTAATTTTGCAAATTCATTGAAAAAAAATCGATGTCACTGTACATTGCTGCATTCATCTTAGTGTGGTCAGGGAGGTGTCCAAGAACCCGATGGTCCCTCTGTCAGAGCTACAGCATTCCTCTGTGTATAGAGGAGAACCTTACAGAAGGACAACCCTCTCTGCAGCAATCCACCAATCATGCCTGTTCGGTATAGTGGCCAAATGGAAGCCATTTCTTGGTAAAACGTTTTCCAAAATGCACCCGAAAGACTCTCAGACAATGAGAAACAACTATTTGATGTGAATGCCATGCTTCATGTTCGGAGGAAACCTGGTACCGCTCATCATCAGGCCAATACCATCCCGACAGTGAAGCATGGTGGTGGCGGCATCATGCTGTGGGGATGTTTTTCAGCGACAGGAACTGGTAGACTAGTCAGTATAGACACAAAGATGAATGCAGCAATGTACAGAGACATCCTGGATTAAAACCTGCGCTTTCCATCCAACCTGATGGAGCTTGAAAGAGGAATGGGTGAAACTGTTAATATTCTACTCAATTATATTATATATTATGATGAAAAAAAATACTACATCATTCATCCTGACTAGTTTTTGCACCCTATGAGCAGGCAGTATTACCCATCGAGCTAACCAGCCACTCAACAAACATCACCTTAAAAATGACAAGTTTTCTGTAAAACTGTTGTTAAAACTATGGTTTCATTATTTGAGAGATGTTTGATGAGTCAGATTTGGCCTGCAGGCCGCCTTTTGAGGACCACTGCTGTATTGTATGTCACCGCAGACGCAGGACCCTCTTTTTGCCATACATCCAATTATCTGATAGTGGGACGCCATGTAGATAAGTCAATGCGCATGTAATGCAGAAATTTCATTTAAAAACCTAAAATATACAGTACAATCAATATACATATCACAAAAAGTTTTGCACTTTTTGTCTTACAGAGTCACAGGGATCTCACTGCATGAAAATGACCGAACCGATGGAGTCCTTTAATGTATGTGTGCACATGTGTAGATTTATAGTATATTTTATAGCGTTTGACACTCATTGGGGGAAGATTTGCCCTTAAAACAGCTGTTATTACAAAACAGTGTGGAAGGAATTCAATTAACACGTCAGCTCTGAGATACATCACTGGTTATTATGGCCTCCACAAGGTGAGAAAAGGAG
The DNA here is from genome assembly GCF_033978785.1 of Entelurus aequoreus. Lineage (NCBI taxonomy): Eukaryota > Metazoa > Chordata > Actinopteri > Syngnathiformes > Syngnathidae > Entelurus > Entelurus aequoreus. The sequence goes on along the minus strand of NC_084739.1, from coordinate 47,717,401 downwards.
AGAAGGGCCACTATGATACACGGGACAACATACACACGCAATGTCTTTCTGTCAAAAATCCTAACAAAATACAGCAAATCAAAACAAAACATGCTTAGTTCACAATATTTTAAGTAAGGGCTCGGTGCAATGTAAAAAAACTAAATGAATTGTGACAATAAAACTCACCTCATTAAATCTACAGCCTGCTTGGCCTTGCTCTGAAGTTCTAATAACTAAAAGATTGATTTTTACACATAGAAAACCTAAAAATGTCCTCTTCGTTTTAAATGTGCTACAAGAGTGCCGGAGGCTGCTTTATACTGTTTAACATTTCTTTTGCACATCATTTTGGGGCGACGTGGCTCGGTTGATAGAGTGGCAGTGTCAGCAACTTGAGGGTTTCAGGTTCGATTCCCGCTTCCGCCATCCTAGTCACTGCCGTTGTTTCCTCGGGCAAAATACTTTACCCACCTTCTCCCAGTGCTACCCACACCGGTTTAAATGTAACTTAGATAATGGGTTTCACTATGTAAGGTGCTTTGAGTCACTAGAGAAAAGCTCTATGTAAATATAATTCACATTACTTTTTGGTGGCTTTCAATAGATCAATGTCTTCATCTATTGATAAAATAAAAACACTACTGTTAGCAATGTGTGACCATGTAACATATATCCATCCAATGTCCATACTGATTATCTTTTTTAGGCCCACTGGAGTTTAAGCTGGTCTCAGACCTTTCTTTGTGTGCCTGCGTTCTGGGCTCGAGCGCTTAAAATACAACACTGGTTTTATAGGAGACTGTGATAATTCTCTAGAACTATAATTACAATAACATAAACATGGAAATGTGAGTTATTATTCATCTGTATGGGTCAACAAATTATGTAATTGTAATATATTTTTTTGTTTGTACCAAAATGTAATGAGAAAAGTATCGAGATGGGATGCTTGTTAAACTTAGATGTTAAGGGTCACTGAAGGGAATATGGAGATTTCCTCAATCCAACCTAAATGCCTTACAATGAAAAAGTCTGGAGACTCAGCGTATGGAGTACCGGAACCCCCTGTGATGGGCCAAAACTTGTGTCAATGTTTTATTAAGGATTTTGTATTCAAACCACGGACTGAATTTCAAACTGGGGCGTTGAGAGTGTCCGGTTGGGTGACAATGGTGGCTTCATCAGGCCATGATCTTCAACGGTCACTCAGGCAATTTGCAGCTAGGACGGGAATTAGCACCTCCAGGTCTGAGTTCATGGTACGTAACCAGAAAAGGGTGTTCTCTTCGAGTCAGGGATGAGATTAGGCACCACGTGGAGGAGTTAAAGTATCTTGGGGTCTTGTTCATAAAGAATAAAAGGCGAGATCTATGGAGCAAATTGGTCATCAGTCAGTGATTTAAAATCTGTTCTGGGGAAGGAGGCTCTCGTTCGACCAATCCCACCCATTGTCACGAGCTGTGCCGAATAAACTATAGGCTAAAATACGTTTCTCCACAGGGTGTCTGGGCTCCCACTTGGTGGGAAGCACATCGAGATGATTCAGCTGAACTACCATGGGCAACTAGTTTGGCTGCCTCCTCGCCATCTCCTTTTCTTTTTCTGTGACCTGACCCAGGAAAAGCAGAAGAACATACATTTGTGGATGAATCAAGAATCTGTGAGAATGCATGCATGACTTTTTTGAAACCAACTATCACAATCTTTAAATGAAAGCATTGAGGAGAACACTTGAAATATTTTTCTTTGAGAGAAATGGTAAACACTGACATTTTACAGTTGTAGGCTACAGCAGTCATTTTCAACCAGTGTGCCGCGGCACACTAGTGTGCCGTGAGAGATCGTCAGGTGTGCCGTGAGAAATTATTTAATATCTCCTAATTAACCATTGTCGGGTGTCCGTGCTATAATAAAGTGCGGCAGATAATGTAATACTCATCTATTTCAGTAGGTGGCAGCAGAGGGCGATAAATACCTGTAAAGACAATCGAGTTAGCGCTGCGCATCACGTGACAGTGACAGTTTGGGATCGCAGCAAAAGGAGGCGAGCAAGTGACAGTGATGGAGAAGTTTTTGAGAAGGGAAAATGCAAATGCCGAACAGGGTCCTGGACAAAATTCTGACCCAGATGAAGGCTCTAGTATGTGTGGTCTACAAAATAAAAAAAGACGGTGAGCTCGAGGCAATAAAGCGAAAGCTATCTTCCATTTGGATTGACTTTCACCGGGGATGCGACAGCACCGACTCCGCAGTGCTTGGTGTGTGGTGAGAAGCTATCCAATAGCGCCATGGTGTCAAGCAAGCTTAAACGCCATCTCCAAACGAAACACCCCGATGGACTATTTTGTACGCTTACGTACAAATAATGAGAAACAGGCAACTTTTCTCAGAAAAACCACAAAGGTAAACAAGAGAGCCCTCAAAGCTTGCTACCTTGTTGTTGAACTCGTAGCTAAATCAAAAAAGTCCCACACTGTGGCAGAAACATTAATACTGCGAGCTTGTAAAGCCATTGTAATAGTAGTGAGTATAAATACATTTAGAAAACTATATTATTAACTATATGTATTATATACTGTGTTAGAGTGTCATTTTGTGTCATTTTGGTTGGTGGTGTGCCGCAGGATTTTGTAAATGTAAAAAGTGTGCCACGGCTTAAAAAAGGTTGAAAATCACTGGGCTACAGTATGCAGGTCATGCATCCTATCCAACAGACAAGCGATGGAGTTGGGAAGTCATGTCTACACAAAGATGTCGCACTCAAACACAGAGAACAAACACGGCAGTGTTGCACCTGAGAGCAAATAGTGATGTCAAGCATCTCTCCAGCAATCAATAGATGCTGCTTTATCTAATACAAAACCAGTCTGCAAGGCTCTACTTTTTATCTATCAGAGTGGACATTCTCATCGAGAATCAGACTCACCCCAGTACAACTGAGAGTTCATTGCTTCATCACATACTTATCAAACATCAGCAGTAGAAACTATAAGTGCACCTCTTTACTGAGAATTGCGGTGTGAACTGTGGATTTACACAGTAGAGTAGCATCATTGATTTTTCTTAAAGGGGAACTGCACTTTTTTGTATTTTGCCTATCATTCACAATCCTAATGAGAGACAAGAAGACAAAAGTATATATTTATTTGCATTCTAATTTGTAAAAATTGTCTCGTTCTTGGTGGCTAGCAATGCAGCTAATGGGAGCAATCCATTCTGCCTCTAAATCACTTTAAAAATGCATACAAAACCCGCCAACAATATTTCATTTACGTTCCGTAACCTGTATAATGATCAAGTTGTAGCGACATTGTTTTTGTAAGTGCGAACACCGAGGAACTGTTTATCTAGCATAGTAGCACATCATCTTGCGACGACATGCTATGGTATTAGTCGTAAACTAGCTGTGACAAGATGTAAGATAGCTACAGCAAGAGGTAAGCTAGCTTTTGCGTCAGCAGCTGAATCGCTTTTGAGTTTGTAATGCACAACTCAATGCCATAGGACACCAGTCTGTACTGACTGGAAAACATGAACAATCATATTACAGTATCTGTAAAGTATTAGCCCACATTTCATGTTTTGTTTGTGAGCTCGACAGTGTATGTAGTTGTACTAACAAGCATGATGTGCTGCATGTATCATGATCAATATTATAGTGACTTATTAGATGGACTATTGTCTGTTGGGACCAGCTGGCCGGTAAAGTTTTTTCAAGTTGACTTTGGGTAAGCACTCCATTTAGCTTGGCTCCAAGTAACACATTTACACCATCAAGTCATGCTGACCTCACTCTCTCGGCATACGTCTGCTTCAACGTTTCACCCTCTCTTCATACTCGCTTTTATAACCAGTAGTTCATCATCTGTATATCCAGCTTTAAAAAAGATAAGGTTGTAAATCCTCTTTAGTCCAAAAATAGTTGTCTTCATTGTCTGTTACCAAGTCTGCCATAATTAGAAAACCCTTACGTTTGTTTCTGGAAGTAGGAACGCACATTTGTTGCTGGAAGTCGGAAGTGCGCTGCTATGGAAACGTAAAAAAATGAGCTGAGGAAATAAGTTCCGGTAATGCACAAAATGACCAAAATACAGTAAACATTTTATTTATTGTTATAAACGTGTCTGTTGCTACATTATATATATATACTTGAAGTGTGTTTGTAAAACATTGATGAAGGGCTTTTAAGGCTACAACGGTAACTCCCATTGGCCACATTTTGCAAGCGATTTTTAGAATTTTTTAAATCTTAAAAAAAACAAAAACACGTGAGCTCTTGCCTCTCATAATGATTGTGAACGATAGGCAACATTCCCTAAAAAGTGCAGTTCCCCTTTAATCATGAAATCATAGTGGATCAGAAAGGATCTAACTCTGCACTCTGACTGATCCAGATGCTCATGCATAGTCTTTGTTTTTACAGTGAGCAGCCAAATTCTCAGTAGTGTTAAGAAAAACACAGAAAACATTCTTCTTTTTTATTTTATTTTATTTGTAAATGTGTCCTGTCCAGCCACTCAGGCAAATCATATTGTTGATGTAGATGCCCATATCTGTTGTACAGATTTACTTACAAAAGAGAAGTGTGGGATACTTCTCTTCTTGCCTTATTTGTATTTGACTTTATTAAATGAAATTATACTGAACAAAATATAAACGCAACACTTGTTTCCATTTTTAATGACTTTAACTCAAACTGATCCAAAACTTTTGCTATATACAGCCTCACACCAACGTACATTTCTGCAGGCTGTGGATACTTTAGCAACACACAGAGGTGGTTGTTTGGGCTTTGCCAACATTTAATTTCAACAATGTAAAAAATATCAAAGCAAGGACACAAAATTCACTGTTTTGCTTCATACTTATATTTGTGCGGACATCTATTAATTCATCTCGGCTATCATTTCGCCACCTATTGCTGTCAAAACGTGTTCCTGTGACTCCTTCCTTGGCCGTGTCAGGCGTACAACAGCAGCATGTGGTCGGCGCACACTGGCACCTCCAAGGCCGATGAGGATGTCACATATACGGCTGCTACAGCAAGAAGCTCTGATGTATTGTATTGATAAATTGAGTAATCAAACAAAAGTCAAAGTATTTTGTATCGTTTTATGATATGCTTTCATGTTTAAATGTAAAATGTTTCAAATCCATGTCCCTCTCAGGGTCGCGGGGGTGAGTGTGTGTATACAGTACAGTATATATAATTTTCACATGAAACTCTAATCTGGTTTATGTCAGCAGGCTACTGTATAAACACATTTTGTTATAAGTTAAACAAATTATAGGGTTAATCAGAGTCACTCACCTCTTCTAAAGTTTTACGTATCATCCTTTCAAACAGGGTGCCGCCCGAATTCCCCTGAGTCAGTTTTGGCCGAGTGCATCTATCTTCTTCTTCACTTTCTTCTTGACACAACCATGTCTTTTTTAATTCAGTCTGTGTTCAGTTATCAGAGACACGTCAAAGACAGGCTGACAATCGATATGCAGTTCACGACAAGTAGGAGAAAGAACTTCCTATGCACTTGTGATTAGTCAGACCCTGCCAAGCTCAAGCACATGGCTACTTTCCATATGATTTACATATTTATAAGTGGGTGTGGCCTGGGTGTGCTAATCCACTCCGACAAAAGGGATCAATTTCAATTTGATTGCAATGTAAAAAAAGAAATGTGCTTGGATTTGTGCATGCACACACTTTGAGACATCTGAATCTTTACTGGCGTACAAACTTTTCTGGAATTGAACGTACATCTATTTTTAGTTCTAGCCTCGTAACACTCCGAACAGCAATCCTCAGAGATATTGAGTAGACAACTAAAACACACAAAAAACAAAAAGTTGATATTATTAATTTTTGTTTGAACAACAGTATCAAAAATAACTAGAAAATTCCAGCGGGAATTTTGATGGGCCTGCTATCTGTGCCCTGGACCTCTGGCCGGGGGTCGCCAGAAGCCGCCGTACTTTTAAGATGGTGCTGAGTGTCAGAATCCAAGAGTTTTAGGTGTAACTGTCTTAAAAGAACTACAGAGATAGCCTACAACATTTGCATGCTTACATTAAAATGCTAACATTTAGCATGTGTGCTAACGACGGCATGCTAACAGTTAGCATGTCTCACACTTCAAGTAAAACGGCTGTAAGGGCTGCGGAAATAGAGAAAAAAAGTGTAAAATTAGATGAAAAAGAAAAATAATAAGAATACCAAAATCAATAGCAGTAATTAAAAACAACAACAAGCAAACAAATCACGTTATTATCACTCAACATTTCCATCGCCATCGCAGCCATTCATAAAAAAATGAACAACTGAAAGAGAGTAAAATACAATCTATTCAAGATCTTAAATTTACTCATTCTATTTTTAATGTATTCAAAGGGCTTAATAGCATGTTTCCAAATATCATGTCAAATATCATAATAATGTATTTTTCTAAAAAGTTTTAAGTCAGTCATCCATTTCCGAACACAGGTATCATTTGCATTACTTGTATGATGTTCATGTATTGTTCCATAAAATCTTTTAACTCATCTTTTCATTCTATCCTGATTAAAAAGTGTATCTTCCAGTGCATGGCTTTTAAAGGCCTACTGAAACCCACTACTACCGACCACGCAGTCTGATAGTTTATATATCAATGATGAAATCTTAACATTGCAACACATGCCAATACGGCCGGGTTAAATTAGTAAAGTGCAATTTTAAATTTCCCGCGAAATATCCTGCTGAAAACGTCTCGGTATGATGACGTTTGCGCGTGACGTCATGGATTGTAGCGGACATTTTGGGACAGCATTGTGGCCAGCTATTAAGTCATCTGTTTTCATCGCAAAATTCCACAGTATTCTGGACATCTGTGTTGGTGAATCTTTTGCAATTTGTTTAAGGAACAATGAAGACAGCAAAGAAGAAAGCTGTAGGTGGGAAGCGGTGTATTAGCAACCGGCTGCAGCAACACAAACACGTAGCCGGTGTTTCATTGTTTACATTCCCGAAATATGACAGTCAAGCTTTACCATTGGCCTGTGGAGAAAAGGGACAACAGAGACTCTTACCAGGAGGACTTTGAGTTGGATATGCATGCTTGTGGAGAACTGGGACAACAGAGACTCTTACCAGGAGGACTTTGAGTTGGATACGCGCTACCGTGAGTACGCAGGTGCGGCTTCCAAACATTTGATCGCTTGCCCGTACGTGCGTGCCGCTATGTGCATGTCACGTACGTACCTTTGGGGAAATATATGTGCTGTATGAACTTTGCGGAGGTGAACGGTACTTTGGGCTGTGGGATTGAGTGTGTTGTGCGGGTGTTTGATTTGTATTGGCGGGTTGTATGGACGGGAGGGGGGAGGTGTTTGTTATGCGGGATTAATTTGTGGCATATTATATATAAGCCTGGTTGTGTTGTGGCTAATAGAGTATATATATGTCTTGTGTTTATTTACTGTTTTAGTCATTCCCAGCTGAATATCAGGTCCCACCCGCCTCTCACAGCATCGTCCCTATCTGAATCGCTTCCACTGCCCTCTAGTCCTTCACTCTCACTTTCGTCATCCACAAATATTTCATCATCGCTCAAATTAATGGGGTAATCGTCGCTTTCTCGGTCCGAATCGCTCTCGCTGCTGGTGGCCATGATTGTGAACAATGTGCAGATGTGAGGAGCTCCACAACCTGTGACGTCACGCTACTTCCGGTACAGGCAAGGCTTTTTTATCAGCGACCAAAAGTTGCGAACTTTATCGTCAATGTTCTCTACTAAATCCTTTCAGCAAAAATATGGCAATATCGCAAAATGATCAAGTATGACACATAGAATGGACCCGCTATCCCCGTTTGAATAAGAAAATCTCATTTCAGTAGGCCTTTAAGTCATATACTTTAAGAGGATATGCACTTTATACAGTGTTTCAAAGAGATACATTTTTTTTAAAGTGACTTCTGTGTATTATATATTGATCAACTAATTCCTTGAATGGTTTAAAGGAGTTTACATGAATAATGTGATAAGTTTAGTAATGCCTCTATTTTCTGTGCAGTCCATTTGACCAATTTTTTTTAATCAATTATGACAATAAGATTGTACCAAAGAGGTTGCTTTACAGATGTAATTTGATTCATTCCAAGTATATGATGACACCGTTTTAGAATGCTAAAACTAGTTTCCATTGGTGTCTGCCTCAATTAAAGTTAAAAGTGAAAGTACCAATGATTGTCATACACACACTAGGTGTGGTGAAATTAACCTCTGCATTTGACCCATCCCCTTGTTCACCCTCTGGGAGGTGAGGGGAGCAGTGAGCAGCAGCGGTGGCCGTGCCCGGGAATCATTTTGGTGGTTTAACCCTGAATTCCAACCCTTGATGCTGAGTGCCAAGCAGGGAGGTTATGGGTCCCATTTTTATAGTCTTTGGTATGACTCAGCCGGGGTTTGAACTCACGACCTACCGATAGCAGGACAGACACTCTAATCACAAGGCCACTGAGCAGGTTATTATTAATTGATTTGGTATTTTTTTATATAATATAAACGCCCACATCAATGTCCAAATGTATTAACCTATTTATTTCTATGTTGATCAAGTCCTTATCTGCAGAGGAAAGGAATATTTGGCTTGCTTGTTCACAACCAGAAGAGCTATAATAATGAAAAAAGTTTGGTCGTTGTAGTCATGGCCGTTACTACCATTGAGGACACCGAGGTCATGTCCTCGGTATTATTGTAAGTGACAAGAAGAAGATGATATGACTGACTGCAAATATACTTTGTGTGGGACAATGTGTGCTGAACCTGCTGCAAGTCCAGACAACAACTTAAAACAATGAAGTTCACTTTTACTTTAAATAAATGATTATTATTGTTTTTATTTATATGATGCTGGGATACCCATGATTTCAGCCTTTCAAAGCTCCTCTTGGACCACCATTTTTTGACCTCGGTATTCGTCAAATCCTCGTTATAGCCTTGGTTGCAGTCCTCTTTTATCTTTTAAATTAGACAGTCCTAAATATGAACATTTGGCTTTCATTGTATACCATATAACATGTGATATCATTGTATGTATTTTCTAAAATAACTTTTATTAGATAAGACAGGCATCAATATATAATTAACTGCTGGAAGTGTACTCATTTTTACGACTTTTACCTAACACCAAAGTGATTTTTGGAGGCGTGACCAACGTTGCAATTTGGATTCTATCTTATTTCTTAAATGTTTAAGATTTAGATCTCATCTTGAATGGAGATTTGGTGTAATATGCAATCCTAAATATACTGTATAATGTCTGCCTCATTCCATTCAATTTTTTAATTCTGAACTTGCGATTTTTTACAATGTTTATTGAGTGGTAGTAATTCACATTTTTTCCAGTTAACTTTATACCCTAATAAACAACTATATTCAGTGATTACCTTATTGATAGAGTGAAGAGAGGAGTCAACATGTCACATTCCAACACAAAATAAATGCATTAAAACAAATGCGCTAGCTCAATGCCAACTCACATTGAATGTGCCATATAGATGATAATGGTAAATGGGTTGTACTTGTATAGCGCTTTTCTACCTTCAAGGTACTCAAAGCGCTTTGACACTATTTCCACATTCACCCATTCACACACACATTCACACACTGATGGCGGGAGCTGCCATGCAAGGCCCTAACCATGACTCATCAGGAGCAAGGGTGAAGTGTCTTGCTCAAGGACACAACGGACGTGACGAGGTTGTTAGAAGGTGGGTATTGAACAAGGAACCCTCAGGTTGATGGCACGGCCACTCTCCCAACCGCGCCACGACGTCCCCAGTGATCAGCATTGGCGATTTGGCGATACCAACAAACAGCAAGCAAAATACAAACAATTAAATACACATCTAAGAGACACTTGAATCAAAACAGCTGATGTGTAATAAAGACAATACTTACAGGCAAACATGTTGCAGGGCTCACCAAAAAGCACATATAGCTAATGGCAGTAATGTATACAACTATTTGACTACGACAACACTCTCAGGACAAAATGCACGGGAAAACATAACAACTGGACAACACAGTAACCCTTTTTTACACACTTTCAAATGGCGTCTGTTTGTAACACTGAAATAACTGGGGTCAAAGTAGGGTCAAATGAGTATAGCTCATATTTTAAAAAGTTTCCTCTATGAATTGTTCAATCATTTTGTGAAAAGGGCATGCCATTGTACAACACCTCAAAGCATTGAAAGAAAAAAAGTATAAAACTAATACTTGGAAAAACAAACTTAACTTTTCAAAATATAAAGTAGTCTGCCATCGTATGACCAAATTATCAATATTCTTGTCCAAAAAAGTATTTTTCTGACATTTTCTTTGGTAAAGCCAAACTTGAGCAGATAGCAAAGCTAAGAATAATAAGGAAAGCAGGGGTCTGAGAGTGGGCTCACATGGGGCTGCAGCACCTCATGGACTGGTTTTAACCATCAGTTAGAGGCGCTCTCATCATCTTCAAACATATTGCCTTTGTGTGATGAGTTTCACAAAGAGGTCTGTGGTCTCTGCCTTGAAAGCACCCTGATTTTTGCCAGTATGTGCACTTTTAATTGCGCTCCCATTGCTTACCCCACAGCCCCTCCAATCTCTCCCCTTCGCACTCACCACTTTTCCACGAGACCCCCGACAGCTCACTCCTCCCCCTTGTCTCTTGCTTATTCTGTCGTTTAAGCCCTTTTTCTCTATCTGACCATTCTTCAAAGGCAAACTTCATTCACTTTATTTTAATTTCATAGACAAACCCTGGGGCCTGAGTGAGCGATGGCTGTGGTATTGAGAGAGGGATAGAGGAAAAAAAATAAAAAACTCAGCTTTATTTTACAGATGGTTCAGTAGTGTTGGGGTAAACCTTTGAAGATTGCTTCGTGTCCAGGCGTGGGTGCTGCCTCATAATCAAAACAATAACCATCCATCCATTTTCTATACTGCTTGTCCTCATCATGAGCTGGAGACTATCCCAGCCGAGTTCGGACTGATGGCCAATCAATTGGGCAAAATAAACATTCACATTCACACCTGCTGTATGAGCAATCTCCAATTGGTAAACAATTCATTTTATGTGGGGATATGAAGAGAAGCCATAATAAAGAAACATGCCATCACCCGAACTCAGACCTCCTGACTGGGAAGCAGACATGTTTAACCACAACTGCGCCGCACTGCCCAAAATAACAACTTACAACAAAAATGTCTTCCGAGCTTTAATTGTATTATAAGCATGGAGTTATAGACAATTTTCCTGATTGTAAACAACAAAAGTTAGGGGAATCAGCAAACCAGGCTTTCACCCAACTCCAGCAATTATGCCTCAAAGCGCTGTAAAGCAACTGTACAGTCTGCATCTTAGACCAAAGGTTAACCAGTACTTTATACCCTGACTTTACAAGTAAAAAGGGGACATCTGTCATTGGTGTTTATTACAGAAGAGTAGATCCTGCAATGCACCCCCGTGAATGATTGAGAACAATTAATAGATGTATATTTTACATATATATATGTACATATCAACATATATTCACATATATATGTGTGTGTGTGTGTGTGTGTGTGTTTGTGTGTGTGTGTGTGTGTGTTTGTGTGTGTGTGTGTGTGTGTCTGTGTGTGTGTGTGAGTGAATGTGTGTATATATGTGTGTATATATATAAATACATAAATATCCATCCATCCATCCATCCATTTTCTACTGCTTGTCCCGTTTGGGGTCGCGGGGGGTCGCTGGAGTCTATCTCAGCTGCATTCGGGCGGAAGGCTGGGGTACACCCTGGACAAGTTGCACCTCATCGCAGGGCCAACACAGATAGACAGACAACATTCACGCTCACATTCACACACTAGGGCCAATTTTAGTGTTGCCAATCAACCTATCCCCAGGTGCATGTCTTTGGCGGTCGGAGGAAGCCGGAGTACCCGGAGGGAACCCACGCAGTCACGGGGAGAACATGCAAACTCCACACAGAAAGATCCCGAGCTCGGGATTGAACCCAGGACAACTCAGGACCTTCGTATTGTGAGGCACATGCACTAACCCCTTTTCCACAGTGCTGCCCTATACATTAATATATATGCACATAAATATATATATATACATATGTATGTATACATATACGTAATACATGCATATAAAACTATATATATGTATATGTACATATGTGAATATATGTATATATATTTTTAGTGTAGGATTGATTTCTGTAGAACAGTGCTCAATACAATACGTGGATGTAGAGCGTGCTATATAGTAGTATGAGAAAGAGACCACTCATCAGGGGATTTTCCTGAAATCCCCTATACATGTATATATATATATAAATATATAAATGCATGTGTATGTATAGATATATGTTTATACAGATATATATGTATTCAGTGGAACCTCAATTCACGAATGCTTCTATTTGCGTCTCTTTTGGCTTAAGAACGTTTAAATCACACCAAATGTACCTTTGTATGCGGACCATGTACAAATGCTTCATTCATATATTTGTTCATTTTGTGTGCTGCTGGAAGCCCTATAAAGTTTGCCATCACGTCCTGTACACGCACGGCCATTTTGAAGAGGCGAGGCCCCCTACTTCACATCCTGTTCACAGTGCCGCGGCCATTTCGAAAAGTTTCAAGGCTCGCAGCACTCCTGACGAGTTTATTTCCACACTTGTCGTACCTTGCGCCGGTCAGAGCTGTGTGAGCCTGTATAAGAGATCACTTTTTGTTACAAGAAATGCTTAAAATGTGTATAAACACAGTCTTGGCACAGTCTTGCTATATAGCTTCAGGTTGTTAGACAACCACTGAGCTAGCATTTTAGCCAGTTAACCTCTGGCTTGCGACACTTTCACCTCTGAGGATTATTTTTTCAGTGTAGGGTTTTTTTGTTCCATAGCAAGTCTTGTGATAAGACCGAAAAAGATGCCACAGTAGACCTTTAATACAGTTAAGGAGAAGGCACTACCTGGACACAAGCTGATGAAGGGTCGCCTCACATTGCTAGTTTTTGTTAACGCTAGCGGCAACTACATATAGCCACTGCTCATTTATCATTCCGAAACTCCCAGAGTGTTCAACAATGCTACAAATATTGCCACACAAAAGGTAAAATTATTATTATTATTATTTTTTGGTTTTGGGGCGCACCAAGAAGATGTGTGTGTGTTTGTGCATGTTCAGTGTTGACATTTAGACTTGCTGTAATGTTGTCGTGGTGTTTGGATAAAAAAGAGATTATTGAACTATTACCCCCTTTTTTGTTGGTATATATATATATATATATACATATATACACAGTATTAAAAATATATATATACAGTCGTGGTCAAAAGTTTACATACACTTGTAAAGAATATAATGTCATGGCTGTCTTGAGTTTCCAATAATTTCTACAACTCTTATTTTTTGTGATAAAGTGATTGGAACTGTATGGGAAGACCAACAAGCTCCAGCTTCCTTTCAGTAGCCTGGACGAGGAGTTCAGGGTCTCTCGCACTCGAGAGGCTTTGCTCTATCGTGACTCCAAGGACTCTAAAGTGGCATCAGCGGGCATCAGCGGGCATCGCGATGCGAACTGGCAGGAAGTGGAGGGCTCAGGAAAGCCTGGAGGTTGCTGAGTCTCGGCTGAGACATAGGGCCCTGGTGGGCACGGTGGCAACAGGTTGTGCTGGGCTGGGAGCCTTCCCCCAACCTCACTATGAGAAGGCACGTGGTAAAGACAAACGCCAGCTAGTCCTGAAGGAGGTGCATGCAGAGGTTGAGGAGGAACGAACCAGCAGGATGGTGGGTATGCAGCAGCAGGGAGCATGGACAAGGTGGGAGGGTGCACTGGAGAGGAGGGTGACCTGGTCTGAGATCAGGTTGGCTGAACCCCAGCACATTGAGTTCATGGTTCAAGCTGTCTACGACGTCCTACCCAGCCCGGCCAATCTCTATCTCTGGGGCATGAATGACTCTCCAGTCTGTGTGCTGTGCTCCAGGAAAGGCTCGCTGGAGCACATCCTAAGCAGCTGCTCTAAAGCTCTGGGGGAGGGCCACTACTGCTGGCGGCACGACTAAGTGCTGAAGACCGTTGCTGAAGCCATAGCTAAAGCCGTGGCCAAAAACAACAGCAGCAAGCAACAACTTGGCAAGAAGAGAATTGCCTTTGTCAGGGCTGGAGAGCAGCCACAGTCACAGCCCAAACCAGCAGCCGGGCTCCTCACCTCAGCATTGGACCGGGATCTTCGAGTGGACTTGGAAAAGCAGCTCAAGTTTCCAGACTACGTCACAATAACTTCGTTGAGGCCAGACATCTTGCTTACATCAGTATCTTCACGGCAGGTGCTACTGATAGAGCTAACAGTTCCTTGGGAAGATCGCATAGAGGAGGCAAACGAGCGGAAGCTGTCAAAGTACCAGGAGCTATTCGAGCAATGCCGCAGAGGAGGCTGGAAGGCACGCTGTGAGCACATTGAAGTGGGGTGTAGAGGCTTTGCTGGCCGCTCACTGTGCAAGGTGTTCACACTACTTGACATCACAGGTGATGGGAAAAGGAAGGCCTTCAAGACCACCATGGAGGCCGCAGAGAGAGACTCTAGATGGCTTTGGATCAGGAGGAGCGAATTGTGGGCCAATGCTACTGGGACACAAGCTGGGGTCTGATCAACCCTGGCTGGGTCACCTGAGGGAGGGGGTATGATGTTGAAAGACCCGAAACACCCCAGTGATCTCAGGCACATCACTGAGGATGTGTCCCAGTGCATCTGAGGATGTATCTTACAATCAGCACATACTTGTTGGTCACAAAAAACATTCATGAAGTTTGGTTCCTTTATGAATTTATTATGGGTCTACTGAAAATGTGACCAAATCTGCTCAGTCAAAAGTATACATACAGCAACATACATGACCAATTTTGGTGATGTAGAAAAGTTACAATCAAATCAAATTAGCTTTATGGCATGGCCTCTTAACATCATCTGAGTGATTATGATTGACAACACCTGTTGACTTCTCTGAGCCCATTTAAATAGAGCTCATGTGATGCAGTCATTAGACTTGGTTATAAATGCGACAGTGGGAAAGTCAAAGGCACTCAGCACAGATCTGAAAAAACTAATCATTGACTTGAACAAGTCAGGAAAGTCACTTGGAGCCATTTCAAAGCAGCTTAAGGTCCCAAGAGCAACTGTGCAGACAATTGTTCGTAAGTATAAAGTGCATGGCACAGTTTTGTCACTGCCAGGATCAGGAAGAAAACGCAAGCTATCACCTGCTGCTGACAAAAAAATGGGTCAGGATTTTTAAGAGTCAACCGAGAACCACCAAAAAGCAGGTCTGCAATGAAATGGAAGCTGCTGGAACACAGGTGTCAGTGTCCACAGTCAAGCATGTTTTGCATTGCCACGGACTGAGAGGCTACCATGCAAGAAAGAAAGCCCTTGCTCCAGAAGTGACACCTTTAGGCTCGTCTAAAGTTTGCTGCAGATCACATTGACAAAGATAAGACCTTCTGGAGGAAAGTTCTGTGGTCAGATGAAAGAAAAATTGAGCTGTTTAGCCACAATACCCAGCAATATGTTTGGATGAGAAAAAGTGAGGCCTTTAAACCCAGGAACACCACACCTACCGTCAAACCTGGTGGTGGTAGTAATATGCTCTCTACCTGTTTTGCTGCCAATGGAACTGGTGCTTTACAGAGAGTAAATGGGACAATGAAAAAAAAGGATTACCTCAAAATTCTTCAGGACAACCTAAAATCCTCAGCCCAGAGGTTGGGTCTTGGGCGCAATTTGGTGTTCCAACAGGACAATGACCCCAAACACATGTCAAAAGTGGTAAAGGAATGGCTAAATCAGGCTAGAATGAAGGTTTTAGAATGACCTTCCCAAAGTCTTGACTTAAACCCCATTGAAAACATGTGGACAATGCTGAAGAAACAAGTGCATGTCAGAAAATCAACAAATTTAGCTGAACTGCACCAATTTTGTCAAGAGGAGTGGTCAAACATTCATCGAGAAGCTTGCCAGAAGCTTGTGGATGGCTACCAACAGCGCCTTATTGCAGTGAAACTTGCCAAGGGACATGTAACCAAATATTAACATTGCTGTATGTATACTTTTGACACAGTAGATTTGGTCACATTTTCAGTAGACCCATAATAAAAGAACCAAACTTCATGAATGTTTTTTTGTGACAAACAAATATGTGCTCCAATCACTCTATCACAAAAAAAAAAAAAGAGTTGTAGAAATTATTGAAAACTCAAGACAGCCATGACATTATGTTCTTTACAAGTGTATGTAAACTTTGACCACGACTGTATATGTGTACGGGCACGGCGTGGCTCAGTTGGTAGAGTGGCCGTGCCAGCAACTTGGGGATTCCTGGTTTGATCCCCAACTTCCGCCATCCTAGACACTTCCATTGTGTCTTTGAGCAAGACACTTCACCCATGCTCCTGATGGGTCGTGATGGGTCGTGGTTATTTCCATGTGGAAATAGTGTCAAAGCGCTTTGAGTTCCTTGAAGGTAGATACGCGCTATACAAGTATTACTAATTCCCCATATATTAGGGCTGTCAAACAATTAAAATATTTAATCACGATTAATCACATTGTGTCAATAGTTAACTCCAAATGAATTGCGATTAATCGCAGATAGGTATAATGTCTCACCATTAATAAGTGTACCCTAGACAGGTCATTTTCAAGGGGGTGGCTCCATATTGCTGCATGACAATGTTTTAACCATCTCTATTAATTAATAAAATGTAATATTCAGAATGCTAATCATTCTGTAATTGAGGACTCGACCAGAACATGTTATAAAATAATTTACACAATATTCCACCACCCCTCTCAATTCAAATAGTTTGTCGCTGCAGTGTTCTTAAAGGGGAATTGCACTTTTTGGGGGGAATTTTGCATATCATTCATAATCATTATGAAAGACATTACGATGAATGGATTATTTTTGATATGCATTCTAACTTGTAAATTGACTTAAATAAAAGTCCAATGAGAGGTCCTCTATTCTGCCCATAAAACCCAATAAATAACCATCCAAAAAGCACTATCAATACTCCATTAACATTTTGTAACTTAAATATTAACTAAGTATTATTGATATTGTTATTATAAGCGCTAATGCAGACAAACTATTTATAGCGGCACCGTGATCACTTTCGTGTGTGCCGATGTTTACAACATCCCGTGGTCTGCTGCTTTCTCGCTTCCTCTCACCTGGATATAAGAAGGCTGAGGACGTACTCCGAAAAGTTGGTACTCTTTGATAGCCAGATTAAACCCGGAAATGGCGAGAATGACAGGAAAAGGATTATGAGTCATTTTTCATCTAAAACGAGAATAGGTCAAATCACCAAAAATGATTCCCGGGCGCGGCCACCGCTGCTGCCCACCGCTGCTGCCCACCGCTGCTGCCCACTGCTCACCTCACCTCCCAGGGGGTGATCAAGGGTATTGGGTCAAATGCAGAGAATAATTTCGCCACACTTAGTGTGTGTGTGACAATCATTGGTACTGTAACTTAAATATATGAACATCCTAGCACTCACCATCATAATGACAGCAGACATTGTGCAGTAATTATGTTTTATTATGTATATTGGCTCTCATGAAGTCTACAGTGAGTGCTAATCAGTGATGTTTAAATAAAAAAAAGCGAACGTTGTGATGCGTTTAAAAATCATGCCGCTTATGCTTAAAATGATCAAAAAAGTAAATATGAAATGGTATTATACATGTGCCTGTTACTACATTACATATATATATTTATAGCATGTATATAAAACCTCAATAGAGGTGTTTGGATGTTTTTTGTGGGCTTTATAGACAGAATAGAGTGTCTCCCTTTGGCTCCATTGTAAGCGGACTTTTGATCTCATTTATCTAATATTTAGAATGCATTTTAAAAATGCAGCTGTCGTCATGTCTTTTGAAATGATTTAGCTTGTATCGCTCGTAAACTGGTATTTGAAGAGATAGGGTTATGGAGATTAATCAAATAATTACAACACTTTTATTGCAATTAGTATATTTACAACACTTTTGTTTCTCAAAAATTGGAGGAGAATGTCAACGTCAAGTTATAATGGGGGTTAAAAGGTAAAACATACCTTTTAATTGCTGCATCAATTCCTCATTGATTTAATTTTTCTGTGGATGACCAGAGAAAGTAATCTCTGCGAAGGGCAAGGATCTACTCTATATACTGTAACTAACAATAGATATCATTGACAGACAGTTGTTTTTAAGATTTAAGGTGAGTACAAAACAATGTTTGAATTTGTATACATTGCAGCTACTGTATGTGCATTTATATGATGTATTAGTTCTCTATAGAGCTTGTCATCCTAAAAACTGTGCATCCAGATAGCAGTGCATCCCCATATGTTTGTGTCAGTGAGCGGGTGAGGAGGATGAGTGAAAGATGAGGCCATCTTGCTTGCCCTTTAGTTATTTCTGTACCACGGCTTCCCTGACAATGGGTGCGCAATGATCTGGGAGATAGAGATCGCTCTTTGTTTTCTCTGTCAGCGAGAACTGGGCCACGGTGCCAGAAGGTCAAGTAAATGGAATACGAACAGGCTTACACAACACAGAAAACACAGACTTGACTTTGATGTGAAGCAAGGTCTATGTGTGTTTCTCAGAAATAAGGCGGCCATTGATTCAGATTTCAGACATTTAAAAAATGTACAGTATTCGTTTTTTTTTTTTACATAATGCTTCACCAGTATACAGTACATGCACATAATGGGGGACATGTAAATATGAAAATGCCCCCCCCAAAATAATTTCCATCAACTTATTTCCCAGGTTGTTCTGTACCTAAATTATTATGATTAATATTGTTTACTTTTATAATATTAGTTTAATAATTTTATTTGTAGATTAATCATTTTTTCGTTGAATCACTGGAAGGTGCTTTGTAAAAGCGCAAAGAGCAAGCAAACACAAAACAAATCTGCTCTCGTTAGCAGAGTTTTGAGTAAAATGGAGCTTCCCTGACCACTGATTGTGATCACAGCTACAGGACAACTTGCTAACATATCCAATTTGAACTTTGCCCATCTTAGAGGCAGGGAGTCAAGATAATAAGTGAAGTGAAGGTCCCACAAGTCGGGGGCTAACTAGCTGAAATGCTAGTTCAAAGTGATTGCCTTGCAGCTCGAAGCTATGCAGCGATCAGGCCGAGAGAGTTTGAAGCGATTTTAAGCAGATCTGTTCACAAAAAATTATCTCCAAGACAGGCGGACACAATTTTGACCGGTGCAAGATACGATCATTTTGAAATTACCAAATTAGCAGTGCCGCTAACTGTAAAAATCTAACAAAGCAAACAGCTTTCAGTTGGATGCTTAGCAACTACGAACAGCAAACTACAGAACAAAAGTCCCGATATGAATGAATACAAATGTTGGTGCAAACAATAAAAAAAACTACTATTAGATATCAGATGTCTACAATCAAATATGGAGGGTCAACAATTAGATATTAGAGGTCTACAAACAAATATAGAAAGTCTGCAAGCACAGAATAACAGAGAGAGAAAGGATTTTAGAGATGCTGTAAGGAAGTCCAAAGATGAAATGAAGATTCTCAGAGAGGACAGCACAGCAGTGACAAGGGTGTTTTAGGTGCTGCAAGAGGAGAATGTACTATTGCGCCAACAGTTGAATGCCAAGCAACAATATAACACCAATCTGGAGAATATCAGTGTTCTGGAGAATATCAAAGAGGAAATGGATCAGTATATACACGACAGAATGATATCATCATTACAGGGCTGCACATCACTCCCAGATTCTACGCCAAAGCAGTTGACAGCAGAGGAGAACTCGATTCAATGGATGCAGCTTCAACTAAGCAACATTTGTGAACTTTCTGCAAAAAATTTGGGGACCCCTGCCCTAGACAGTGGTGGGCCGTCAGGGCCAGCAAGGCATTCTCTGCTGGCTTAACCAATACCAGAAATCATGATCATAATCAAAGATATGACTAATTTTTAATTTACTTTCCCTAAATATCTGAAAGTATTCATATTCTCTTCATGTCATATCATGCTCCTTCCAGCGCTGTTGTTTTTAGGTTAGGGTTTTTATCCAATCAGAATTTAGCTAGCTTATGTCGCCATGCTGTACGAAATCTGCCCGGGGCCTTCAGCTGATCATGGATTTCCGGAAGAAAAAAACAATAAACATCCAACCACTGTATATCAATGGGGACTATGTGGAAAGGGTCTCTAACTTCAGGTTCCTGGGGATCCAGATCGAGGAAGACCTGCCGTGGAGTATGAACACCTCAGTGACCATCAAAAAGGCACAGCAGAGACTTTATTTTCTGAGACTCCTCAAAAAGAACCACCTGTCACAAAAACTGCTTGTGTCCTTCTATCGCTGCTCAATAGAGAGTGTGCTGACATACTGCATGTGTGTGTGGTATGCCAGCTGCACGGTGGCAGAGAGAAATGCACTTCAGAGGGTCATAAAAACTGCCATGAAGATCACTGGCTGCTCTCTCCCCTCCCTGGATGAACTGTACTGTGCCAGGTGCCTCAAAAAGGCCCAAAACATCATAAGGGACCCATCTCACCCTGGACATAAACTTTTTGAACCTCGGGCAGGAGATACAGGACAATAAAATGGCGGACAAACCGATTTAAGAACACTTTTTACCCGAGAGCAATAGTGTCGCTGAACACAAGACAATAATGACTGTGCATGGGAGCTGTGTGCTTCGTAGTTTTATGTATTTTATGTATTTTTATCTATTTATCTATGTTCTTATGTTTTTATGTGTTATTATGAATTTGCACTAAATTAGTTTTGCATACAATTTCGTTGTACAATGTACAATAACAATAAAGATATATTATATTCTATTCTATTCAGAATAAACAATGCGGGCGTCTGTGCACTGTAGGTGAACGGGCACATACAGTTGATAGATAATTGCGATAGCCAATCAGATCATGAGTTGTTGTCAGTAAGGCCTTCTAGCTGCCTTCACGTTGTACGTGACATTTACGTGTCCTCTGATTGATTTATCTCTTGCTGGATTAATTTCCATAATGCAACACTAATTCAAATTTCCTGCACCATAGATGCTTAAAAAATATGATTTCTATCTTAATGCTTTGTAATTTACTGACTTGCACTTTTTAAAAAAATAAATCAGCACGGTGGAACAGGGGTTAGTGCATGTGCCTCACAATACGAAGGTCCTGAGTAGTCCTGAGTTCAATCCCGGGCTCGGGATCTTTCTGTGTGGAGTTTGCATGTTCTCCCCGTGACTGTGTGGGTTCCCTCCGGGTACTCCGGCTTCCTCCCACCTCCAAAGACATGCACCTGGAGATCTGTTGATTGGCAACACTAAATTGGCCCTAGTGTGTGAATGTGAGTGTGAATGTTGTCTGTCTATCTGTGTTGGCCCTGCGATAAGGTGGCGACTTGTCCAGGGTGTACCCCGCCTTCCACCCGAATGCAATTGAGATAGGCTCCAGCACCCCCCGCGACCCCAAAAGGGACAAGTGGTAGAAAATGGATGGATGGATGGATGGATGGAAATCTGAAGAAATATTGTGTATTTATTTACATGGTATAAAATTAGCTGTATGTACCCAATACGTCATCAGCATTTTTCATAGAATCTAGCCTGAACTTGAGGTATCGATGTACAGTATGACTGTTATCATGAGTCATGTATTGCAAATCATATCATATCGTAAGTACCCTGAAATTTCCAAGTACTGTACATGTATTATAACAGATATTTTTAAGCTCTGTACTCATTTTTCTCATTGATGATAACATTGGTGGCACTTAATCACCAAATTGCAAACTCGGTAATAATATGTGTGGCTTTTTTACATCTCTGTCCTGCAACAATTTTGATTCAAATACTCTAAAAGTTGAAGTATTTGCTACATACCATAAATATGGTTTATGTGTGTCTGAATATCGTAACACCACATCGTAAGCTAATTTTTCAAATCTCTGACAGCATAAATCAATCTGCATCATATTTATATAGTAAAGGCAAAATGTAACAGTAAAAGCATGCCCTCCTTCACGACAATGTTTACAGTATCAAAACATCCGGTCCTCTATTTTTAAATTATGCGAATACATCCTTCTCACAATATTTTGTTTGTTTATTTTCTGATCAAGGTGGTTGTTACTTAGCTGTACTTAATGTTTTACACTTTGATGCCGTTAATACATATTTGACAATTTGTAATGTCAGTGGTTTTTTCTCTGAGGCTGCACTTACCAACTACTATGATCTGGCAGGATTGTTTATCACAGACTCATAAAACCTTAGAATTGATGAGTGCACTTTCTTTTTCACATCATTGTATTTCACATTAGGTGGTACAAGTGTTTGATGTATGCACATAGACACAGGGGCTGATCCAGACTATTTTGAGGAGGGAAGGCACAACGGGGTACAGCCAATAAATTAGGGGGACCACCAAAAAAACTATAAAAAATAAGGCAAGTACGCAGGTGACGTCAATGGTTGAAACGGAAGTATTCGGACCCCATTGGATCCAATACAAAAAGCTCTGATTTCATCGCAAAATTCCACAGTATTCTGGACATCTGTGTTGGTGAACCTTTTGCAATTTGTTTAATGAACAATGGAGACTGCAAAGAAGAAAGCTGTAAGTGGGATCGGTGTATTAGCGGCGGACTACAGCAACACAACCAGGAGGACTTTGAGATGGATAGCAGACGCGCTATTCGATGCTAGCCGCCGACCGCATCTATGATCGGGTGAAGTCCTTCGTCGCTCCGTTGATCGCTGGAACGTAGGTAAGCACGGGTGTTGATGAGCAGATGAGGGCTGGCGTCGGTGGACCGCTAATGTTTTTATCATAGCTCTGACGAGGTCCCGTAGCTAAGTTAGCTTCAATGGCGTCGTTAGCAACAGCATTGTTAAGCTTCGACAGGCTGGAAAGCATTAACTGAGTAGTTACATGTCCATGGTTTAATAGTATTGTTGATTTTCTGTCTATCCTTCCAGTCAGGGGTTTATTTATTTTGTTTCTATCTGCATTTAAGCCCGATGCTATCATGTTAGCTCCGTAGCTAAAGAGCTTCGTCGATGTATTGTCGTGGAGATAAGTCAGTGTGAATGTCCATTTCGCGTTCTCTACTCTCATTTTCAAGAGGATATAGTATCCGAGGTGGTTTAAAATACAAATCCGTGATCCACAATAGAAAAAGGAGAAAGTGTGGAATCCAATGAACTCTTGTACCTAAATTACGGTCAGAGCGAAAAAAGATACGTCCTGCACTGCACTCTAGTCCTTCACTCTCACGTTCCTCATCCACGAATCTTTCATCCTCGCTCAAATTAATGGGGTAATCGTCGCTTTCTCGGTCCGAATCGCTCTCGCTGCATTGTAAACAATGGAGAAATGTGAGGAGCCCTTCAACATGTGACGTCACGCTACTTCCGGTACAGGCAAGGCTTTTTTATCAGCGGCCAAAACTTTATCGTCAATGTTCTCTACTAAATCCTTTCCGCAAAAATATGGCAATATCGCGAAATGATCAAGTATGACACATAGAATGGATCTGCTATCCCCGTTTGAATAAAAAAAAAATCATTTCAGTAGGCCTTTAAAGAAATGGAACTTTAACAAATAATTCTCAACTATCTTAATTGAAATTGTAGTGATAGAAAACTGCATTAAAACAGGTAAAACTCCAAACACAGCAATTAAGTTTTTGTTCTAGTACAACAATATACTGAAGCACATATTCAGGTAAAAGTGTTACTGGATTAAGCTACATGTTTGAGTTTGAGTTTGAGTTTGAGTTTGAGTTTATTTCAAACATGCAAGCATACAACATGATACATCACAATTTCCAGTTTCTTTTCAACATGTTCGAAAAGGAGTAGGAAGAAGCAGAGCTTATTTAATCCTACCCCTTTTCTTTACATAACAGTTGCAAAATTTTTGTTCACTTCCTGTTCACAATTTTTTCACAATAAACTCCATAAGTAATCACAATAAAAATAAATAAATAAATAATAGTAAGAATTTAATAATAATAATTGGTGAAGTAAGTCATATTTTATATGATGAGATAAGTAAGATTACTTTAAGAATGAATGAATGGATGGATGAAATAAATTGAGAATGTTTGTCATGGTTCTTCTTCTTTGTACTTTGTAAACACTTTAAGTTTGAAGAGTTTCTTGAAGTGTATAATATTAGTACATTGTTTGATTGCTTTGCTTAATCCATTCCATAATTCAATTACACATACTGATATACTGAAGGTCTTAAGTGTTGTACGTGCAAACAAATGTTTTAAATTACGTTTTTCTCTAAGATTATATTTCTCCTCTTTTTTTGAGAAGAATTGTTGTATATTCTTGGGTCGCAGGTTATAGTTTGCTTTGTGCATAATTTTAGCTGTTTGCAAATTCACTATGTCGTGGAATTTCAGTATTTTTGATTCAATAAATAAAGGGTTTGTATGTTCTCTATATCCAACATTATGTATTATTCTAACTGATCTTTTTTGTAACACCGTTAATGAATGAAGTGTACTTTTGTAATTATTTCCCCATATTTCTACACAGTAGCTCAGATATGGTAACACTAGTGAGCAGTAGAGAATATGAAGGGATTTTTGGTCTAGAACATGTTTTGCTTTATTCATTATTGACGTGTTTCTTGCAACTTTATGTTGTATATTTTTTACGTGAGATTTCCAGTTCAATTTATCATCAATCATTATACCTAGAAATTTGGTTTCGTTTACTCTTTCAATTTCTATTCCGTCTATTTGTATTTGTGTTTGACTTTCTCTTCTACTGTTACCAAATAGCATTATTTTAGTTTTACTAAGATTCAACGATAGTCTGTTTTTGTCAAACCATCTTTTTAATTTGTTCATTTCTTCTGTTATTATTTGTATTATCTCCTGTGTGTTTTCTCCTGAACAAAACGCTGTTGTATCATCCGCAAATAATACTAACTTTAAATCTTTTGTAACTTTACAAATGTAATTTATATAGAGATTGAATAATTTAGGTCCTAGTATTGATCCCTGAGGTACACCACAGGATATATTTAGCGTTGTAGACGTGTGTTCGCCTAGCTTCACGTATTGTTTCCTGTTCGTTAGATAACTTCTTATCCAGTTTAAGACTAACCCTCTGATGCCATATCGTTCTAGTTTTTTGATTAAAATATTGTGATTAATTGTGTCAAATGCTTTAGTTAGATCCATAAAAACGGCTGCCGCACATTTTTTATTTTTATTTTTCAATTAAAGCCATTGAAGTTGATGTACTGTAGTAGGACACATGGGCTGATTATTTGAACAAAACAAAACTCAGCTGACAATGAATAACTACATAAAAACTGCATTGGAAAAGTATTTGCATTACTGGACAATACCAAATAAAGACACCACTGGGTATAGCATCAGGCACAACATGAAATAATAAATAAAACCTGAAATACAAATCAAAACTGGACAGGAAAAGAACAAATGTTATAACAAACCAAATAATATTTTTTCAGGTTTGTCCATGTTACTAAAATGAATGTTTCTTTAGCACCAAGGAGACGATCTGGCTGTTTTTATTTTGAAGTTTTGTCCGTCAAAAGGGACAGGGAGCATTTCACAGCGTAGTTGACACTAGTTCGTCCAGCTGCCGTTACTTTAACTGCGTTTGAATTGTGTTTGCGTTTTTGAAGGAAGGTATGTATAGAGTGGGATGCTTCCTTCACAGCGTCTGTGTTGTTTCACATCATATCACCTACGTGTGAAATGGAAAAATTATTTGACAAAATTTCCCACAAAACTTTACCAAACTCGCCTTGCACTGGTTTGACCCAGAAATATATTGTTTGCCAATCTTTCTTGTAGCGGCATTTACGTTTTTTTTTAGCAGTGCCCGTCCACGTCGCAGTTTGATTGACATGACTAAACAGCCCGCCCTTGTCACTCCTTTCTCCTCACAGTGCCTTCCACTTGATAAGTGCCACATTACGCAAACAAAGAGTCTTTTCGGGTCCCAAATGGCTGTCAATGTGTACCAACTTGTCGGAATACCTACTCAGACTCTTTCTGTCAGGTGATATGCATGACTTATGATCTAGAAGAAACTTACAGGGAGCAAGGAAGAGAGAAAGCAGCAGACCATTCGATGATATATACATAAATAGTATGTCTGTGTTAGCGCTTATAATAAGAATATCACATATACTTGATTAATATTTAAGTCACGAAATGTGATTTGAGTATTGTTGGATCTTTTTGATTGGTTATTGATTAGATTTTATTGGCGAATTAGAGGAACTCCCATTGGCTCCGCTGTAAGCGGACTTTTATTTACAAGTTAGAATGCATTTTAAAAAATCCATCCGTTGTCATTTCTTTTATAATGATTGTCAACGATGGCAAAATTCCCCAAAAAGTGCAGTTCCCCTTTAACCCAAGACTGCAATATTTCAGTCATAATGTATGCAAACTTTGTGGGAGTGTCTTACCTGCAGTAGTCCCCTGTCACATCCTGTTTGTAGAACTTCAAATTAAAAGCCCCCTTTTGTGTGAAACATAGAGTTTTCTCATGATTAAAACAAATACTGCGTTTTATTTTTGAATCTAGTGTCATGACGCGGAGTCGATCCCAGGTTTCCACTGCAGCTGGAGCTGCAGGCACCTCTGCTAACCCCTCTGCTGGCAGGACGCTCAAACACACCTCTGCTCACACTGAGCACAACACGCCCACACAGCAACAAGTCTGCAAGCAATCACTGATCAGCACACCTGGACTTGACGAGGGGGAGCGGCATAAAGACCAGCGGACCCAAGGAACCTTTGCCAGAACGTCGCTAACCTTCCAGTAAGCATCACGTCTGGCATTCCTTTCCCCAGTGATTTCCTCGTCCTTGTTTTGCTCTATTTCTCCGTGTTTCCCCCTGGTTCATGCCCTTTTGTATTTCCACAGTGACTCTCCTGACCTCCGTGATCGTGCCTTGTCACTCGACACCCATCCGGATTCCTAACTGCCCACCTCGATCCACGACCTCCCTGCTCGGACCCAGACCACGCTGCCCTGCTCTTGTCCACGACCACTTGCCTGTCCATGAACTGCCTCTTCGCCTTTTCCCCCTTGGATACGACGAAAGATACAACCAACATTTACAGACAACAACCCTTGGTAACATTTACATTATAATTTTACACATAGTCAACACTCACTCACTTTGAGTAGCATACACACGCCACGTATTCATCTAAGGTTTTTCCAATAAACCTTGTAAACCGCAGTCCTGCCCTGGTTGTCGCCTCCTTCCCTTCTCTGAGATACAACAGTACGTTCTGGCCAACAACATGTCGGAACCAGGCGACAGCAGCAAGCCCCAGGCCCAGCCATATCTTCCGACCTAGCTATCCTTAGCTCCGTCGTTAGCGAACACCAGGTTCGGTTTACTGCCCTTGAGGATCATCTTGAGAGAGCTTTTACCAGATTATATTCCAAGCTGGACAACATGTGCCCCGGGGCCAGTTCTGGACCGGTGGTACCTCCACGTGCTTCTCCAGTTCTTGGACCCGAACACAGCATTTTGGAACGAGAGCCCAGGATTGCCAGCCCTAAACCCTTTGAAGGGGACTTTGAACTTTGTGGAGGGTTCTTGGTACAATGTGACCTCATTTTTCGGCACCAGCCCTCCCGTTATTCCTCAGACGGCGCCAAGATTGCATTTATTTTTTCCTTACTTTCCGGCCTGGCTCTCAAATGGGCTACAGCTGCAGTTGACAGGACCATTGGGCTCAACTCCGACTATTCTGCGTTCCGTGCAGAATTTCGGGCTGTCTTTGATCACCCCAAGGATGGGGGGGACGCGGCCGGACGTCTGCACTCCATCTCGCAGGGTTCACGTTCCGTGGCAGCCTACACCTTAGAGTTCCGGACTTTGGCGGCAGACAGCGGTTGGGATGACCGGGCGCTCCAAAGCGCATTCCGTCGCGGCCTTTCCGATGAAATTAAGGACGGTCTACTGAGGGACAGA
The DNA here is from genome assembly GCF_033978785.1 of Entelurus aequoreus. Lineage (NCBI taxonomy): Eukaryota > Metazoa > Chordata > Actinopteri > Syngnathiformes > Syngnathidae > Entelurus > Entelurus aequoreus. Next base: position 47,689,337 of record NC_084739.1, on the reverse strand, counting down.
CCCACGTCCTGCAAAGACCTCATTGAACTGGCCCTCCAATTTGACATTCGACTTTGTGAACGAGCAGCAGTGCGAGGTCAGAGAGGTGCCTCTAGGAACCAGACTTGGCCTACCTTCAAGACAGAGGTGGACCCATACCGGCCTACAACTACTACAATGGCAGCCCCGGAGCCCATGCAGTTGGGTAGGACACGGTTACCCATTGAGGAAAGGGAGAGGAGGTACAGGCAGCGTCTCTGCCTCTACTGCGGTCTAGCAGGACACGTCCGATATAATTGTCCAGCGAGACCAAAAGATCAGGCTCACCAGCAGAGGGGATCCTGGTGAGCCATACTTTATTTCCCCGTAAAGAGGAAAACCCTGACATTTTTCTACCCGCTACTTTGGCCTGGGACAAGAGGAACATTCAAGTGAAGGCATTTGTGGACTCGGGAGCTGACGAGAGTTTGTTGGACTACACGTTCGCCCGGGAGATGGGCATTCCCCTGATATCCTTGGACAAGACGCTGCCTGCACAGGCTCTAGATGGACGACCATTGGGCCCCATCAAGTACCGCACGGAGCCCCTTTCCATGACCATTTCTGGAAATCACAGAGAAACCATTAGTTTATGGGTGCTAGAAGCTCCGGTAGCCCCACTGGTACTTGGAAGATCCTGGCTTCGTCACCACAACCCCCATATATCTTGGTCTTCTGGCAGAATTCTGGCTTGGAGTACACCCTGCATGGCCAACTGTCTTGGGTCAGCATCTCATCCGGTCTACCACGACTCCCCATGCCGATCTATCTCTGGTTCCAGCTTGCTACCATGACTTAGCCGAGGTCTTCAGCAAGGTACGTGCCCTGGGATTACCCCCTCATAGACCTTATGATTGTGCCATCGAGTTACTCCCTAACGCTACCTTGCCGTCTAGTCGCCTATACAACTTGTCTCTTCCAGAGAAGGAAGCTATGAGGAACTACATCACCGAGGGCCTTGCCTCGGGTATCATAACACCATCCAAGTCTCCTAACCGACCACAGTAACCTTCTACACATCCGTGCTGCCAAGAGGATCAACAACCGCCAGGCAAGGTGGCAGCAGTTTTTCTCTCGCTTCAATTACGTGCTTTCTTTCAGACCTGGGTCCAAGAACACTAAGGCTTACGCACTGTCCCGGTTATTCCTTCCACTCGTATCATTGGGATGGTAACTTGGAAAGTGGAGGACCTAGTTAAGGCTGCACTGCGTTCCAATCCAGGACCGGGAGGTGGACCTCCCAACAAACTGTTCGTCCATCGGGAGTTTCTCCAAAGCAGCCCATTTTGTTCCACTGCGAAAGTTACCTTCTGCCTCAGAGACTTCTGACCTCCTCACACTTCACGTCGTCAAACAACATGGTATTCCGATGGATATCGTTTCTTTTTCTTTTTTTTTTTTTTTTTACCACCACGCGCGCGCGCTGCCACCAGTCACAACATCAGCCACCCCCCTGCACCAGACCCAGCAGCCACGGGCGCCCACACCACAAACAAACGGCAGCAGAAACAGCAGCCACAACACCCACAGACAGCCAGCACCACCCAATCAAATCAAAGCGATCAAAAAAATAAACCGCGACCGGCAACCACACGCCAACAGGATCACAGATACCAGCCAGCGCCAGCCCGCCAGCAAGCCCAAACGGCAACACGCAAACAAGAGACACCAACACCCCCCATGGATATCGTTTCTGACCGAGGCCCTCATTTTACATCGCAAGTATGGAGAGCCTTCTGCAAGGGTATCAGGGCCTCGGTCAGCCTCACATCGGGATACCATCCCCAGAGCAACGGGCAGGCTGAAAGAACTAATCAAAGCTTGGAGACCATGCTCCGATGTGTCGCCAGTCATCAACCCACGTCCTGGAGCAAGTTTTTGCCATGGGTGGAGTTTTCTTATAACTCCTTGAAGAGCTCCGCTACCGGTATGTCCCCATTTGAGTGCTCATTAGGTTATCAACCCCCTTTATTTCCCCAACAGGAACTGGAAATCGCTGTTCCCTCTACTAGAGCTCATATTAGACGGTGTCAGAGGGTGTGGAGAGCCGCTCGTGCAGCTTTGGAAAGAGCATCTGAGAAAATGTGTCGCAACGCCAACCGTCATCGTATTCCAGCCCCGTCCTATAAACCAGGACAACAAGTGATGCTTCTCACTAAGGACCTCAGTCTCCAGGTACCATCTAGAAAATTGGCTCCCCGTTATGTTGGTCCGTTCTCCAGCATTTCTATCATAAACCCTGTATCTGTTAAATTGGCTCTCCCACCCTCAGTCAAGCGGCATCCTGTTGTCTATGTTTCCCAGATTAAACCGGTAGCGGAGAGCGCTCTGTCCCCTCCTGTCCCTGCCCCCGCACCCTCTAGGTTTTTGCCTAATGGAGATCAGGTTTGGACGGTCAAGGAGATCCTCAGGGTCCGTCGACAAGGTAGGGGGCTTGTTTATCTGGTCGACTGGGAGGGATATGGACCTGAAGACAGATCATGGGTGCCAGCCTCCTACCTTGCCGATCCCTCACTTCTAGGGGACTTCTACCGTGCCAATCCTGATGCTCCTCGGCGCTCGTCGGGGGCCTCGCATAAGGGGGGGGGTACTGTCATGACGCGGAGTCGATCCCAGGTTTCCACTGCAGCTGGACCTGCAGGCACCTCTGCTAACCCCTCTGCTGGCAGGACGCTCAAACACACCTCTGCTCACACTGAGCACAACACGCCCACACAGCAACAAGTCTGCAAGCAATCACTGATCAGCACACCTGGACTTGACGAGGGGGAGCGGCATAAAGACCAGCGGACCCAAGGAACCTTTGCCAGAACGTCGCTAACCTTCCAGTAAGCATCACGTCTGGCATTCCTTTTCCCAGTGATTTCCTCGTCCTTGTTTTGCTCTATTTCTCCGTGTTTCCCCCTGGTTCATGCCCTTTTGTATTTCCACAGTGACTCTCCTGACTTCCGTGATCGTGCCTTGTCACTCGACACCCATCCGGATTCCTAACTGCCCACCTCGATCCACGACCTCCCTGCTCGGACCCAGACCACGCTGCCCTGCTCTTGTCCACGACCACTTGCCTGTCCATGAACTGCCTCTTCGCCTTTGCCCCCTTGGATACGACGAAAGATACAACCAACATTTACAGACAACAACCCTTGGTAACATTTACATTATAATTTTACTAGACTATGTACAAGCTGGTGTTGGTTCACAGCGGACTACTTTATTTGAACAACTAACAACAACACAGGTGGCTCACAAAGTTGACTAATGACCAACTATTAATAAAAATTGTATAAAAGGTAAGTCTGTCTCCATTTAGGCCCAGGCCATGTATGTCAATGTACTTTACCTATGTAGCCTATATGTTTATGGAGCTTTACTTCAAGCTTGATGTGTTATGGGTCATACACCTGCCGCCTCTTATTCTGGTCTGCTGAGCGCACCGCGGGCCACGCCCATGGGCGTTCCCCCTCGGCTGCGGCCGCGCCTCCGTGCGGCTGCATTCATTCTGCAATCAACACACCTGCCTGTGATGAGCGACCTGCCTTCATAAGCCAGTGCATCTTGAGATCCAGTGCCAGAACGTAGCTTCTCATATCCATACAGTAAGCCAATACGTCCCCAGCCTTCTCGAATGTGCTTATCCTCTCTCCGTGTTCCCTCCCCGTCGTATTCATTGTGTCTCGTGTTGTGTCGTTCTCCAGCTTCCCGTCGCCCTTCCTGGTCGTCGAGAAGTGTGTCTCGTCTCCCTGGATCCCCTCTGCACTCCCTCTTGCCTCTCTGGACTTTGACCTCACGCCTACTCACTGACCACGACGCCTCGCTCCGGTCCTTGACCTTCTGCCTGTCTTTCGACTTTCGAGCCTGCTTTGCCCTCTTTGGACTTCCGCCTCAATCTCCAAAAAATGGTTATACTTGTATAGCGCTTTTCTACCTTTTTAAGGAACTCAAAGCGCTTGCCACTACTTCCACATTCACCCATTCACACACACATTCACACACCGATGGCAGGAGCTGCCATGCAAGGCACCAGCCAGGACCCATCAGGAGCAAGGGTGGAGTGTCCTGCTCAACAGACACAACAGACATGACTAGGATGGTAGAAGGTGGGGATTGAACCAGTAACCTTCAGATTGCTGGCACGGCCACTCTCCCAACTTCGCCACGCACCTTCAACACCCGCTGGTAACCACTCACAAATAATTACCACACATAATCACAATACATTCAAACCCCGTTGCCATATGAGTTGGGAAATTGTGTTAGATGTAAATGCAAATCATTTTTAACCCATATTCAATTGAATCCACTCCAAAGACAAAATATTTGATGTTCAATCTCATAAACTTAATTTTTTTTTGCAAATAATAATTAACTTAGAATTTCATGGCTGCAACACGTGCCAAAGTAGTTGGGAAAGGGCATGTTCACCACTGTGTTACATGGCCTTTCCTTTTAACAACACTCAGTTAACGTTTGGGAACTGAGGAGACACATTTTTTAAGCTTCTCAGGTGGAATTCTTTCCCATTCTTGCTTGATGTACAGCTTAAGTTGTTCAACAGTCCGGGGGTCTACGTTGTTGTATTTTAGGCTTCATAATGCACCACACATTTTCAATGGGAGACAGGTCTGGACTACAGGCAGGCCAGTCTAGTACCCGCACTCTTTTACTATGAAGCCACATTGATGTAACACATGGCTTGGCATTGTCTTGCTGAAATAAGCAGGGGCATCCATGGTAATGTTGCTTGGATGGCAACATATGTTGCTCCAAAACCTGTATGTACCTTTCAACATTAATGGCGCCTTCACAGATGTGTAAGTTACTCATGTATTGGGCACTAATACACCCCCATACCATCACAGATGCTGGCTTTTACACTTTGCGCCTATAACAATTGTTCTTTTCTTCTTTGGTCCGGAGGACACGACGTCCACAGTTTCCAAAAACAATTTGAAATGTGGACTCGTCAGACCACAGAACACTTTTCCACTTTGTATCAGTCCATCTTAGATGAGCTCAGGACCAGCGAAGCCGGCAGCGTTTCTGGGTGTTGTTGATAAACGGTTTTCGCCTTGCAAAGGAGAGTTTTAACTTGCACTTACAGATGTAGCGACCAACTGTAGTTACTGACAGTGGGTTTCTGAAGTGTTCCTGAGCCCATGTGATGATATCCTTTACACACTGATGTCGCTTGTTGATGCAGTACAGCCTGAAGGATCGAAGGTCACAGGCTTAGCTGCTTACGTGCAGTGATTTCTCCAGATTCTCTGAACCCTTTGATGATATTACGGACCTTAGATGTTGAAATCCCTAAATTCCTTGCAATAGCTGGTTGAGAAAGGTTTTTCTTAAACTGTTCAACAATTTGCTCACGCATTTGTTGACAAAGTGGTGACCCTCGCCCCATCCTTGTTTGTGAATGACTGAGCATTTCATGGAATCTACTTTTATACCCAATCATGGCACCCACCTGTTACCAATTTGCCTGTTCACCTGTGGGATGTTCCAAATAAGTGTTTGATGAGCATTCCTTAACTTTATCAGTATTTATTGCCACCTTTCCCAACTTCTTTGTCACGTGTTGCTGGCATCAAATTGTAAAGTCAATGATTATTTGCAAAAAAAAAAAAGTTTATCAGTTTGAACATCAAATATTTTGTCTTTGGAGTGCATTAATTTGAATATGGGTTGAAAATGATTTGCACATCATTGTATTCCGTTTATATTTACATCTAACACAATTTCCCAACTCATATGGAAACAGGGTTTATATATTTGGATTACGCACACATCTCACACACATACCCAGCTGTTAATAAATACGCTGACAGCTAAAGACGTCACTGTCTCACTGCCATCTTCTCCCGCTGCACCGTCACATGTTTGTGCTCTATATGTAGCAACTATTAGAATTACCTTGCAACTAATGATAACATAATCATTTATTCCAGGTACTTGTTGAGCAGAATAACAATAACAATATGTGAACAGGAACTGGATCAAAATAAAATACCAACAATTATGTATAAATTGATTAGATTTTGGGCTTTATCGTAATAGTTTCTACTACGTTACCTTATTTTTACCTTCCTGCGTGTATGTGTGCGCGCTGGGAGACCCACAGAAACAAAGACAGTGGATGACTCAATTTCTTTCATTCTGCTATATATAGCTCAAAAAGTAATGAATTGTCTGAATTGGGATAAGAATCCGGATCACCGTCTAGATTCAGGACATTTTTTTTTTTTACAATTGGGAGGTACAGCAAGATGTAGGTCTGCGTGCTCAGAGTTATTTAAGTTAAAGTTAAAGTTAAAGTACCAATGATTGTCACACACACACTAAGTTTGGTGAAATTTGTCCTCTGCATTTGACCCATCCCCTCGTTCACCCCCTGGGAGGTGAGGGGAGCAGTGGGCAGCAGCGGTGCCGTGCCCGGGAATAATTTTTGGTGATTTAACCCCCAATTCCAACCCTTGATGCTGAGTGCCAAGCAGGGAGGTAATGGGTCCCATTTTTATAGTCTTTGGTATGACCCGGCCGGGGTTTGAACTCACGACCTACCGATCTCAGGGCGGACACTCTAACCACTAGGCCACTGAGTAGGTTTTGCTAGTTCCATCCTAAATTCAAAACCAGGGCCTGTATTCATAAAGATTCTGAGAATACTCTGAGAGCTCCTAGCGTAATCTAAAAATTTCTAGCAAGGAATCTTAGCTTATGAGTTTTTCCAGAACATTCTCAGAGAACTCTGAGCAACGAATGGACAGAAACTCCTATTTTAGTGAAGAGGTGTGGTTGACCCCCGTTGGTATGTATGAGTCATCATTTCAAAAGCTGTGATTGGTTGATCCTAGATGAAAAATATACTTTTGGTGATAATGGGCAAAGGATGGATCCTCAAATCGATAAACTTAATCGTATGAAGACTGTGTAATTGTAAATAATATTTCACATAAAAGAAAATACCTGTAAATGAATAATAAGCTATACTTTAAAATTATCGTACAAAATGTGTGAAAACGTAGGCCCACTTGCAAGTATTCACATGGTGATAGTTATATTTTTTTGCTCATATCAATTGCCATTAATTTTATCACTTTCAACTTTCAACATTTCAACTTACGTAATTTGGTATTTACGAGAGTAAAATGGCCCAGCTTTTATCATCCATAGTCTTCCGCTTATCCAAGGTATAGGGTCGCGGGGTCAGCAGCCTAATCAAAGAAGCCCAGACTTCCCTCTCCCCAGCCACTTTGTCCAGCTCCTCCCTGGAGATCTCCTAGCGTTCCAAAGCCAGCTGGGAGACATTGTGTCTTAGGTCTTCCCTGTGGCCTCCTACTGGTCGGACGTGCCCTAAACACCCAGGGAGGCGTTCAGGGGGCAACCTGACCAAATGCCCGAATCACATCATCGGGCTCCTCTTGATGTGGAGGAGTAGCAACTTTACTCTAAGCTCCTCCCAAATGACAGAGCTCCTCATCCTACCTCTAAGGGAGAGCGCCGCCACCCTTTCAGTCATAACCCAAAGCTCATGACCATAGGTGAGGATAGGAATGTAGATCAACCGGCTCAGTTCTTCTTCACCACGCCGCACCTATCGATCTCACAATCCACTCTTCCCTCACTAGTGAACAAGACTCCAAGGTACTTGAACTCCTCCACTTGGGGCAAGAGCTCCTCCCCAACTGGGAGATGGCACTCCACCCTTTCCCGGACGAAAACCATGGACTTCATCAATGTCTGTGATTGCTGACCGGCCCTTGAGAAGCAGTGTTGGTTGGCTTTCATTTTGGGTGGTATTGCATTGTGGCGTTGGGTTTGAGAAGTAAGTGCGACTCTAATGAGATCAATGACAGACATGATTCTTGCACGACCCAATCTGTAGCGTTTCATCAATTCATATCATCCATGGTATGGAGAATATCTCTCCTGCCTCTTCAATCTGCCATTTTGCTCTCTGCTTAGGAAACTCCTAAGCCGCTTAAAAGTCGTCTTCCCTGCTTTTAACAAATGTCACCTTAGGAGCTCTCTTTTAAGAGATTATTTAGGAATCGCTTTTATATTTACTCGGATCTACTCTTTACATTTAGGGGAAAATTTAAGAAAATATCATGATTCTAAGAATTTTCTCAAAATTTGGCCATTTAAAGCAACTCTTTGCACTAAAGAATCTTTAGGAATACGGCCTCAGATCTCTGTGTACTGCTACTTTGGTTAGAAAAAGGTTCATCTGGCACACACATGCACTATTGAGTAAAATGCCTGACACAGAAACCCAATACATTTTTTAAAAATACTGAAATTTACCTGTTTGATCATTAACAATTTATGTCATTAGCAACCAGCGATATCATCGCTGCAGATGAGGATATTGTGTGGGGAATGAGAACACGAGGAACAAGAGCTGAAGGCAAGAAATCCATGAGGAAAACAAGCTGTGCATTGCCAAATACAAAAACAGGCCGCCATTCCATCTTTCCTTATCCTCCTATTTTATTCTCTTTGTTGGAGGAACTTGGCGTACAGGACTTCAGAGGAGGCTGCAATAAGCACATCAAAGCACACCGACAGATTGTGGCCCAACGGACACACTCGAAGTGGGCATTATTTTTCTTGTTGAAAATGTAGAAAAGGCGAGTACAAAGTGTGGAAATGAAAGCAGCTTCTCTTCTTTGGTTATTTTTGCCTGCCTCCTCATCTTTCACTTTTGTTTTCGTGTTGTTTTCCTCTCAGTCGCCACATGTCAAAGGTCAGTCCAGCACCTTGTTTGTGTCAGATGCCTGCTTTTGGAGATTTCCAACCTCCCGACCGTCTTTCTTTCTTATTTTTTCACTCTCTCCCTTTAGCAGACTTTTCCGACAAGCTCTCTTTGAGTTCAGCCCACATGGCTCTGGGCGAAAATCAATGCCCATATGGGTCTTCAGCTACTCTGACGAAGGTTAGGCTAGAGAAACAGATCATGCAGAATCAAAAGACCAAGAGTCTTGTTATTACAAGCTAATTATTAATCATCCTGTGCATGTGTTTACCACAATAATAGATGAATGATTAAATGGGAAATTCTCTTTTGACCTGTTTTCTGTGTGCCTCGGGTTTCAGTGATAGATGAGGCGAGGGCACACTAATCGTGGAAAGTGTCAGGGCAAGTATTAAAGATTATTACCAAAGGAATCATGAAGGTATTCATTCAGACCAGCATTCAATGACCATTAGCCTTCATAGTGTGCTGCTGAGTTCACTGACCTCAAGTGGTGAATTGCAGACATGCTATTGATCGCCATTGCTACGTTTTCTTGTTTCTGTGTCATGGCTGGAGTATTCATTTGTTTATGTATTTCCTGATAATGTGCAAGGTAGTGTGAAGGCGCTAATTGAAGGATGCTATGGAAAAGTTTTTGCTTACAAAACATTGCCAAGTATTTCATAGTTCTGGACTTAAAATTCCCTCCCAAATATATATAAAAATTAATTAATAATAACCCCGCCTTCCGCCCGAATGCAGCTGAAATAGGCTCCAGCACCCCCCGCCACCCCCCAAAAAAAGGGACAAGCGGTAGAAAATGGATGGATGGATGGAATTTTAAAAATAAGAATTTTTAAAATAAAACAAAATGTTTTCTGATGAGTTTTTAGCACATTTTGGAATGCCCGCTTTTAGCTCTAAAATGTGGCCGGGCTTTCATCAGTCTGCTGGCGTCACCTATCAAAGACTTGAAGCAATTTCATATTACTGTCATGATCCGTGGGCCGGATCATGTTTTTGTGTTTTCTGTTAGTTTTTGACTCCTTTTGTTATTGCTTGTGCACCTGTGAGTTTGTTTCGTCACCATGATTACTTATTATTTTCACCTGCCACTTGTGTTCCCGACGCGCACCTGTTTGCCATCACTGACACTATTTAAAGGCCTACTGAAACCCACTACTACCGACCACGCAGTCTGATAGTTTATATATCAATGATGAAATCTTAACATTATAACACATGCCAATACGGCCGGGTTAACTTATAAAGTGACATTTTAAATTTGCCGCTAAACTTCCGGTTCGAAACGCCTCTGAGGATGACGTATGCGTGTGACGTAGCCCGGCGAACACGGGTATGCCTTCCACATTGAAGCCGATACGAAAAAGCTCTCTTTTCATTTCATAATTCCACAGTATTCTGGACATCTGTGTTCGTGAATCTGTTTCAATCATGTTCATTGCATTATGGAGAAGGAAGCCAAGCAAGCAAAGAAGAAAGTTGTCGGTGCGAAATGGACGTATTTTTCGAACGTAGTCAGCCACAACAGTACACAGCCGGCGCTTCTTTGTTTACATTCCCGAAAGATGTAGTCAAGATAGAAGAACTCGGATAACAGAGACTCTAACCAGGAGGACTTTTGATTTGGATACACAGACGTCTGTAGAGAACTGGGACAACACAGACTCTTACCAGGATTACTTTGATTTGGATGACAAAGACGCAGACGTGCTACTGTGAGTATGCAGCTTTGGCTTTTTTTTGCGTATGTACGTAACTTTTTTAAAATATATAAGCTTTATGAACCTTGGGTTAGGTGAACGGTCGTTTGGGCTGAGTGATTGTGTGTGTTGATCATGTGTTTGAATTGTATTGGCGTGTTCTATGGAGCTAGGAGCTAGCAGAGGAGCTAGGAGCTAGCATAACACGTACCGTAGCGTACGTGCGCGTCACGTACGTAACTTTTTAAAAATATATAAGCTTTATGAACCTTGGGTTAGGTGAACGGTCTTTTGGGCTGAGTGATTGTGTGTGTTGATCAGGTGTTTGAATTGTATTGGCGTGTTCTATGGAGCTAGGAGCTAGCAGAGGAGCTAGGAGCTAGCATAAAAAACACGCAGGTGTTATTATGCAGGATTAATTTGTGGCATATTAAATATAAGCCTGGTTGTGTTGTGGCTAATAGAGTATATATATGTCTTGTGTTTATTTACTGTTGTAGTCATTCCCAGCTGAATATCAGGTACCGTGAGTATGCAGCCTTGGCTGCTAAACATTCGATAACTTGACCGTATGTGCGCGTCACGTACGTAACTTTTTAAAAATATATAAGCTTTATGAACCTTGGGTTAGGTAAACGGTCTTTTGGGCTGAGTGATTGTGTGTGTTGATCAGGTGTTTGAATTGTATTGGCGTGTTCTATGGAGCTAGGAGCTAGCAGAGGAGCTAGGAGCTAGCATAACAAACACGCAGGTGTTTTTATGCAGGATTAATTTGTGGCATATTAAATATAAGCCTGGTTGTGTTGTGGCTAATAGAGTATATATATGTCTTGTGTTTATTTACTGTTGTAGTCATTCCCAGCTGAATATCAGGTCACCCCCGGCTCTCACAGCATCTTCCCTATCTGAATAGCTTCAACTCCCCACTAGTCCTTCACTTGCACTTTACTCATCCACAAATCTTTCATCCTCGCTCAAATTAATGGGGAAATTGTCGCTTTCTCGGTCCGAATCTCTCTCACTTCATGCGGCCATCATTGTAAACAATAGGGAACTTTGCGTATATGTTCAACTGACTACGTCACGCTACTTCCGGTAGGGGCAAGCCTTTTTTTTATCAGATACCAAAAGTTGCAATCTTTATCGTCGTTGTTCTATACTAAATCCTTTCAGCAAAAATATGGCAATATCGCGAAATGATCAAGTATGACACATAGAATAGATCTGCTATCCCCGTTTAAATAAAAAAAATTCATTTCAGTAGGCCTTTAAACCTGCCTTTTTGTTCACTCGTCCTGTTCTCCTTGTTTGCGGTAAGCATCAGTCACGTTTTCTGTATTCTTGTTCCAGACTCTTGTGCTAGTGTTAGCCTTAGCTTCCCGTGCGTTCGGCACGCTTTTCTTTTGCTTGTTTTTCTGTTTGGCTATGATTTATATTAATTAAACCATCTCTTACCTTCACGTTTTTGTCCGGAGTGTTCGTGTTGCACTGGAGGAACGATCCCGCACAAATATGCGACCCCCACGTGACAGAAGGAGAACAGCATACAGTTCTTCCGCCATGAACTTCGAGAAGCTGGACTTAGGTATGTGGTTAGATTTGGAGGCAATGGAGGCAGAGACTCTCCGCTATTCCCCCTTGGAGCGCCAGGACCTGATGTGGGGTCCTAATGGAAAGTTGATCCCACTCAACTCCGTATGGCCCGAGGACATTGTCGCGCCACCGCAGTACCGGACGCGCCAGCAAAGCCAGAAGGGCTTCGCCTCGCCGTCAGATCGCGTCACTCCCGCAAGCTCCTCCCCCGGACCGAAGCAAGTGGCAGCCAGACCAATATTCCTCGCCGCCAAAATTAGGTAATCCGATTCATGATTTTGCCAAGCAGTTCATGGATTGGGCTTCCAGTCAGCTGCAGGAGACCGGGGCAGATGACGTCACGCCGCCGCCTGCTGATGACGTCATGGGCCAAGAATTTTTTTTTCCTAATTTTGTTTCGCTCTCGAAAATTCAAGCCCCGCCCAAGTCACGGACATTTTATTTTTGTTCACCCACACAAAATCAGGTGGGGAATACAAAAAGACAATTTGGACAATTTAAAGGGGAGGCTTCTACCCCCCTCCTGACCTCCCGCCACCCACCCTTAAAGACTGTTCCAGACCAGGAGCGCGTCTGGTATCCGCCCCTTGAGGGGGGGTTGGGGCCGGGAGTTGTGCTGGTGGGGTGCCTCAGCTGCGCCCAACCAGGCAGCAAACTCCATCCCGGCCGCCACCACCAGTCTTTCGGCCTGCCAAGCCACAACCTCCACCCCGTCCTCCACCACCAGTCCTTCGGCATGCTAAGCCGCTACCGCCGGCTAGACCACCTCCGCCATGCTCATGGCTAACCTCTGCCCGGGTGGGCCTGCAGACGCCACCATCATCTCCGGTGGGCCTGCAGACGCCACCATCTCTGACACCTGTACCTGCTCCTCGGCTGGCACATGTGTCTGCTCCTCGGCTGGCACCTGTGCCTGCTCCTCGGCTGGCACCTGTGCCTGCTCCTCGGTTGGCACCTGTGCCTGCTCCTCGGCTGGCACCTGCGCCTGCTCCTCGGCTGGCACCTGCGCCTGCTCCTCGGCTGGCGCCTGCTCCTCGGCTGGCGCCTGCTCCTCGGCTGGCGCCTGCTCCTCGGCTGGCACCTGCGCCTGCTCCTCGGCTGGCACCTGCGCCTGCTCCTCGCCAGGCACCTGCGCCTGCTCCTCGCCAGGCACCTGCGCCTGCTCCTCGCCAGGCACCGGTACCTGCTCCACGCCAGACACCGGTACCTGCTCCACGCCAGACACCGGTACCTGCTCCACGCCAGACAGCGGTACCTGCTCCACGCCAGACAGCAGTACCTGCTCCTGCAACCACGCCTGACTCGCCGCCTGAACCTGCTACCACGCCTGACTCGCCGCCTGTACCTGCTACCACGCCTGACTCGCCGCCTGTACCTGCTACCACGCCTGACTCGCCGCCTGAACCGGCTACCACGCCTGACTCGCCGCCTGAACCGGCTACCACGCCTGACTCGCCGCCTGAACCTGCTACCACGCCTGACTCGCCGCCTGAACCTGCTACCACGCCTGACTCGCCGCCTGAACCTGCTACCACGCCTGACTCGCCGCCTGAACCTGCTACCACGCCTGACTCGCCGCCTGAACCTGCTTCCACGCCTGTCTCGCCGCCTGTACCTGCTACCACGCCTGCCTTGTCCGCTGCGTCCAAGCCTGCCATGACGGCGCCGACGCGCCCACCTCCCCATCGACCACGGATGTGGCCGCTCCGTGGTCGTCCGCCTCGCCAAGTGCGCCCACCTCCCCGTCGGCCACGAATGTGGCCATTCCCTGGTCGCCCTCCTCGCCGGCTGCAGCGGCGTTCCATTCGCCGCCGCCACTTGACTTTGCCTCGGTGGATTCGGGGACACTTGGCTTGGCGACCCACCTCCAAGTCCTCCCTCCGCCCGCCCGTGACTTTTGACCCTGCTTGGTTTTTTTGGGGGTTTTTTTTGGACATCTTGTATCTGTCCTTGAGGAGGGGGTACTGTCATGATCCGTGGGCCGGATCATGTTTTTGTGTTTTCTGTTAGTTTTGGACTCCTTTTGTTATTGCTTGTGCACCTGTGAGTTTGTTTCGTCACCATGGTTACTTATTATTTTCACCTGCCACTTGTGTTCCCGACGCGCACCTGTTTGCCATCACTGACACTATTTAAACCTGCCTTTTTGTTCACTCGTCCTGTTCTCCTTGTTTGCGGTAAGCATCAGTCACGTTTTCTGTATTCTTGTTCCAGACTCTTGTGCTAGTGTTAGCCTTAGCTTCCCGTGCGTTCGGCACGCTTTTCTTTTGCTTGTTTTTCTGTTTGGCTATGATTTATATTAATTAAACCATCTCTTACCTTCACGTTTTTGTCCGGAGTGTTCGTGTTGCACTGGAGGAACGATCCCGCACAAATATGCGACCCCCACGTGACAATTACGTAGTATGCGTTTTTTGTAGCATTTTCATCCAAAATCATGTTCATCGATCACTTTGTTGCAGAATATGAAGAAATTACCAAAATACAAAAGGTAGACTGACTGAGTCAAAACCCGGAAAATATAATGTATGTTATGTGTTGTACAAGTTTTACGCACTTTTTGTCTCAAAGTTTTCAGTTCCTTTTTGGTGCAGACACACGAAGGTCCTGGGTTCGATCCTGGGCTCGGGATCTTTCTGTGTGGAGTTTGCATGTCCTCCCCGTGACTGCGTGGGTTCCCTCCGGGTACTCCGGCTTCCTCCCACCTCCAAAGACATGCACCTGGGTATAGGTTTATTGGCAACACTAAATTGGCCCTAGTGTGTGAATGTGAGTGTGAATGTTGTCTGTCTATCTGTGTTGGCCCTGTGATAAGGTGGCGACTTGTCCAGGGTGTACACCGCCTTCCGCCCGTGTTCAGCTGGGATAGGCTCCAGCACCCCCGCGACCCCATAAGGGACAAGCGGTAGAAAATGGATGGATGGATGGAACACGAAACTGTAGCTACCCCTCACGCTTGCAGCAAGCTCCACTGCGGAGAAGAGGAAAACAGAAAAAGCAGAGGAAAAGACGGTAAGCTGCTAATATTCTACATTGTGTCCTCTTGTACTGATGTTTTATTGCTGGAATTTGACCTTAAGTTTAGCTGAACTGCGCTTGAAAAAAATGCTGAAATATAGATAAATACTTCATTCCTCTTCAAGAGAAATTCACATTCTAGCAGTTTTACAAGGATGGGAACATCCTGGGGCAGGCAAGATTGAAAAAAAAAGACAAACACCATATTAAAATGTCACAATAAGCTTAGAAAATCAGCATTAAAGACAGACACCAAAGATAGCAAAACACAGACTATGATGTCTAAAATATTATCATCTTTATAATTATTTTTTGCTTGTAATGTTAACAGCTATCATACACCAGTGGGGAAAAAACATAACATTAAGTGATCAAAATAGTAGTTTTACACTTTTTTGTCAACACTGTCTATGCGGGGAAATGGGCTCCAGTTCTCACACCATGATGAGGAGTCATTCCAAATCTGGCAATAGAAAGGGGGGCGTTCCAAATACAGTTGGTTGACTTACGATATTTCAAAAACCAATTGATATTATTAGAAATAAATGGCAGATTAATGTTCAGGAGTAAATAATTCATAAATACAACTTGTTAGTAAAATTTAGATGCTATAGGTCCTTTAAGAAATACTTGGAATAGCATAAGAGTGTCATTCTTCAGGTGCTTTCACATTTGCACCTTTGTCTATGTAGTTATTTTCCTCTGTGGTATTTACATAGATAACACTGCAGGCTTACCTATTACGGCTTCGTTCAGCATGTCTGCATTCAGCATGCTGTCTGCTACGCCATGTCGTCCAAAGGATAATTGGCTGAAGATGGCTAGTTAAAGTACACTTGGTGTAGCTATAGCTGATAGATTTTCCATACAAATAATTATCATTCTTGTGTCAACCACTGACCATCAAGAGGAGAGAGCAGTTTCACAAAGTTAGTTTTCTGAATGCAAATTAACACATTTTAGTAGTGATTCAAAGATAATTAAAGCTGCACGCAACGATGAATGGGCCCTCGCCTCCCTTGCGTTGTAGGGTTCACGCGAGTCGGCCAGCAGGCATAACTCTGGCGGTCACATCCTTTCTGATGCCCTGATCCACAAACAAAAATTTCAGGAAGACCAAAGCATGATAACAGAGTTATGACTGATATCATTTTCCACCACAAGGAGGGTGATTATAGCACCGCAGTAGTCATGTAGTTGCGTCCCACCCAACACCCTGACCCACCATCAATCGTGACCCCGCCTTCTGCCCGAATGCAGCTGGGATAGGCTCCAGCAACTCCCGCGACCCTGAGAGAGACAAACGGAGGAAAATTAATGAATGAATGTATAATTTCACTCCATCCCATTTTAAATATTGTTTCATGATCGCTTATATATTTGCCTCTAAATCTTTCAAAATACAAAACCCAAAAACCAGTGAAGTTGGCACGTTGTGTAAATCGTAAATAAAAACAGAATACAATTATTTGCAAATCCTTTTCAACCTATATTCAATTGAATAGACTGCAAAGACAAGATACTCAACGTTCCAACTGGTAAACTTTGTTATTTTTTGCAAATATTAGCCTATTTGGAATTTGATGCCTGCAACATGTTTCAAAAAACCTAGCACAAGTTGCAAAAAAGACTGAGAAAGTTGAGGAAAGCTCATCAAACACTTATTTGGAACATTCCACAGATGAACAGGCTAATTGGGAACAGGTGGGTGCCATGATTGGGTATAAAAGCAGCTTCCATGAAATCTTCAGTCATTCACAAAAAAGGACAGGGCGAGGGTCATCATGGAGCAACATATGTTGCCATCCAAGCAACGTCTTTTTCATGCTTATTTCAGCAAGACAATGTCGAGCCACATTCTGCATGTGTTACATCAACGTGGCTTCGTAGGAAAAGAGTGCGGGTACTAGACTGGCCTGCCTGTAGTCTAGACCTGTCTCCCATTGAAAATGTGTGGCGTTTTATGAAGCGTAAAATACGACAACGGAGACTGTTGAACAACTTAAGCTGTACATCTTGCAAGAATGGGAAATAATTCCACCTAAAAAGCTTAAAAAATTGGTCTCCTCACTTCCCAAACATTTACTGAGTGTTGTTAAAAGGAAAGGCCATGTAACACAGTGGTAAAAATGACCCCGTGCCAAATTGTTTGCAATGTGTTGCTGCCAATAAATTCTAAGTTAATAATTATTTGCAAAAAAAAAAAAAGTTTCTCAATTCGAACATTAAATATCTTGTCTTTGCAGTCTATTCAATTGAATAAAAGTTGAAAAGGATTTGCAAATCATTATATTCCGTTTTTATTTACAATTTACACAATGTGCCAACTTCACTGGTTTTGGGTTTTGTACGTCCAAATGTGCACTGGTGCAGGTAAAAAACAGTAGCCCAATGGGACCCGAGACCATCGCCTGAAACCCAGAAGTGCCCGGATGTACCTTCAGGTCACGCGATTGCAACCCACCTATAGGGCCCTTGCAGTGCTCTGTATCACCCATGCTTGCCCTTCTGCTCGGGCCCTAAATATTAGATCATTTAAGAGGCATTTTAAAGCAATGCCAGCATCACAATAAGTCTGTGAGACTTTAGAGCTGGCATGGTGATGTTTCAGCCCAGTGTCCAGGTGCCGACAGAAATATACAGCTGTATGCTCGTCTTGGTGTTGATGCCATTTTTTCTTTTTAAAGTACTAGAATACAAGACACGAATACTCATTTGGTCTGTAGCTGTTCCTCACATTCACTCCACGTCGACCTCTTGGACTCCTTGATCTCCCTTCCCTCACTCCTTGGCCCCTGGAGGGTGCCAATGCAGGCTGAAGAGGCTTCCAGGAGGTTTCAAGGGGCCTTTCAATCCTTCATCCAGGTCTTAGTGTTCAAAGACCTCGGCCAGTCATCCAGCTGCACACACACATACACACACCATTGTGTTGAAATGCACATAGCTACTCTGATAAAAAAAACAAAAAAACTGGAAGAGAGAAAATGTCAAGAGAGAGAAGGCAGTAGTAGTGAGAAGGACTGGGAGCTTATCTGAATTTCAAAATAAGATCAAAAAGAACTCCTGTGAGATGTGGCCTTAGCACCATCAAAATGAGATTAAAAACGTCAAATGAGTACAATTTAGAGAATACTTTTGGAACATTATACGATATTATTTCCTACAAACACACACGCATTGGTTCACACTTTACCTGCCTGATGTGGGCTTTTTCTATCCAGGGTCTTGCAAGATTTTAACTGCTTTTTATGCCGGTATAACGTTACAGTGTTGCCGGATTTAACACAGTCCACTACTTCCTTTAAGGCAGGGGTGTCCAAACTTTTTCCACTGAGGGCCGCACACTGAAAAATCAAAGCAAGCGGGGGCCATTTTGATATTTTTTTATTTTAAAAACCAATACAATATATGTATAAAAAATATACATTAAGGCCTCCACTCAGGCTTGATCCCGGGGACCCCAAAGGGTTTTGGTCCAAAAAATATTTAAAATGTGTCATTATTCAGTATTATTATCTCTAGATCAACATTAGGTCTATCTGTCAATATAACGTTTTTAAAGATTTAAGTCGTATGCTCTTTTTGTCAAAGAAAACCCTGTTTTTTTATGGAAAAAAACACAAAATATGCAATATTTCACCCAATAACATTTTTAAGAGGAATATTTCAGATTATGGAGCCTTAAAAAGGTCAATAACTCATAACACCATTGATTTTAATTCATTATTATTTTTTGAGCAATGACACTTAAAAACAAATGACACAACAATTATTGGGGAACCAAAAGGGTCCTACTCATTAAAGTGTTAAAAAATAAATTATACATTTTTTTAACTGTTCACTTTTAACACAATAATCTCAAGATCAACTTCAGATCTATCCGTCAATTATACGTTGTATTGTTGTTTATGTTTTTTGTTCATTTTAGGCCCTTCTTTAAAAAAAAAAAAAAAGCTCTATTTTTTATATGGCAAACACAAAATATGCAACATTTTCCCAAAAAAATATCTCGAAGTGCAATATTTAATGTGACGTAATTGGAGCCTTGGATAGGTCAATAATTCATAACAACATTGATTTTGATTCATTATTATTTTTTAAAGAAAGAAACAGCCTGCATGGCAGCTTCGTGTTATTAGAGTAAACATTGCAACATTTTCTTGTTACATTTCACCTCTTTGGTCTTTCATACCACTTTTTATGTTTTTAATTTTTTTAATCGTATTTTAAAATGGGCCGTGGGGCTATTAAAAAATTACCTGCGGGCCGCAAATGGCCCCCGGGCCGCACTTTGGACCCCTGCTTTAAGGGTACCTGCACTGTTTTTTAGAATGTTGCCCATCGTTCACAATCATTATGAGGGACAAGAAGACACTCGTCTTTTTTTTTAGGATTTTAAAGATGATAAAAAAACGCATGAAAAACGCAGCTAATGGGTGTCGCCGTTGTAGCCTTCAAAGCCCTCTAAAACATCTTCATCAACGTTTTACACACACACTGCAAGTATATATGTATATAATGTACTAACATACACGTTCATCGCAATATGTAATATGTACAATATTTACCGTATTTTGATCATTTTAATCAATGCGTTCGACTTCTGGCACCAACTGTGAGCTCCTGCTTCTGGAAACAAACGCAAGTGTGTTGTATTCATGGCAGAATTTATAACAGACAACAACAACGACGACTATTTGTGGACAAACGGGGATTCACAAACATATATTTTTGAAGCTGAATATACTGAAGATGAAATATTGCTAATAGAAGTGAGCACAAAGAAAGGGTGAGGCGTTGGAGCAAACAGAAGCTGAGGAAATGAGGTGAAAGTGACTTTGATGCTATAAATGTGGAACTTGGAGCCAAGCTATTCTGACATAAATGAAGTGCAACATAAATGAAGTGCTTACCCAAATAAACCGGAGAATAAACGTACCACAGCTGGTCCAAACAGACAACTGTCCATCGAGTGAGTAACTTTAATATTGATCATAATACACACAGCATGTCATGCGTGTTATTACAACTACAGTACATACCCTGTCTGGCTGGCTGTGTGCAAACAAAACATGAAATAATAATACTTTACAGCTACTGTAATATAATTGTTCATGTTTTCAGTCAGTACAGACCGATGTCCTATTGCAATGTTGTGCATTATGAACTCAAACGCGTTTCGTGTTGGCGTAGAATCTAGCTTATCTACCAAAGCATGCCTGTGTGTTACAACGCTAGAAAAAGTGTTCCTCAGGGTTTGCACTTACAATAACAATGTCGCTACAGTTTGGTTAATATACAGATTACAGAACGTGAATGAAGTATTGGTGGCGGGTTTTTAATTAATTTGAAATGTGATTTAGAGGTAAAATTGGTTGCTCCCATTCTCTGCATTGTTAGCCACCTAGAATGAGCCAATTGTATGTAATATGTTGCAATGCAAAAAAAACACAAAACCTGTTGTCTTCTTGTCTCTCATAAAGTTAAAGTTAAAGTACCACTAATAGTCACACACACACACCAGGTGTGGGGAAATTACCCTCTGCATTTGACCCATCCCCTTGTTCCACCCCCTGGGAGGTGAGGGGAGCAGTGAGCAGCAGCGGTGGCCCCGCTCGGGAATAATTTTGATGATTTAACCCCCAATTCCAACCCTTGATGCTGAGTGCCAAGCAGGGAGGTAATGGGTACCATTTTTATAGTCTTTGGTATGAATCGGTCGGGGTTTGAACTCACAACCTATCAATCTTAGGGCGGACACTCTAACCACAAGGCCACTGAGCAGGCTTATGGATTATGAATGATAGGCAAAATTCCCACAAAAGTGCAGTTCCCCTTTCACAACTGTGGATTGGATGGTCCTTTCAGCAAAGGTATCAAGAGCTGGCCAATCAAGCATGAAACACAACAGCTTACCAATTTTCATGGCAGCGATGCGCAGGAGAAGTTTCTGCAGTCGCTTCTCAGAGATCCATCAGTCATATGGATTTGGACTTTGGGGAATTGAAGGACAGCTATGTACTGTTTGTAGAAAAAAAAACAGTTTGTGTTCGGATTTGTGGATTGACTGTGATGTCTATGAATCTTCAGTTTTGTTTGCAGATGTTTAGATGTCCGTGTCAATGTGTGATGTTAAGAGGTTCAGTGATCTGACAATGTGTGCATAAGGCTTGCCGGGCCTTATCTAGATGTCCTAGTTATTGATTGGGAAACATGGCAGGTAAGAAAGAATGAGTACCTCCTCACGTCCATCCACAGCGTCCCCCACTCTTCATCACCATCCCTGCACTTGCACCAATCAGCCCTCCTCCTGTGGCTCTGTGTGATATCGATGAGTTAATTTAAAGCACTTTATTGAACCCTTGTTCTGTTTGAAATTGGTAGCACATTAGGTATCTGAAACGCAATGTAGGTAATGTTTTAGTGCCTACCTAGGTGGGATTTAATCGTGATATATGAGTGTTGCTGGGAAAATAAGATTTCCATTCAATGACACAAACTTTCATCTATAAAATGTATAAGTAACCATATTCAGCTACATGAGACATACTGTATAACTATTATATGACATATTGTAAAAGGGAAAAATTATAATTCATATTTTTATTCACCTGTCTTTGTTAAGCCACAAAATTGCAGGTTGAAAATACTGTAAAACTGATATATTGTATATTGGCCACCGTGACACGACACTGTTCATCAGCATCAGGTTTGAATCAGTCACGACTGTTGTGCTCTGAGATGGTCATTTGTCTTGTTTTGCCATGAATGTTGTTCTTGACCAATAATCAATGTGTTTATGTCAGCAATAGGTGAAATGACTGTCAGCAAGCATTGCATTCAGATTCAAATAACCTCTAAAGCAGGGGTCTCAAACTCAATTTAACTGGGGGCCGCTGCGCTGTAGTTTGGGTGAGGATGGGCTTCAGAATCACGTCTTAACCACCTGACTTCATTTATTAACTACTTCTACCAGCAGCTATATCGTCGGCCGTAAATCTTTAAAAATGTCAAATTGAATGTGAACATTGTATATTTTGAACCCTGCTGAGTTCGCAAGGAGATAGTTTAAGGCAACATAGCGTGTTTAATGGAAGTTGCTTTAATGAGCTGTAATTTGTGTGTTTGAACCATTGTATTCAGTGTTCTTTCTAGTGTGATTCAAGGTTGTCATACTATATATGACTAATAGCTGCCCAGGGGGGCACTATTACACTGAACTAAGAAGTTAAGTTGAGGGCCACAAAATATTGCCCCCCCCCCGGGCAAATAGTTTGAGATCCTTGCTCTAATGTGTCACTTCTTAATATATATACACACACAATTTTGTAACCACTGCCCTAGACACTTAAGTGTTTCCTCTGAAACTTAGTTTACAGGCTGTCATTTATTGTGCTTTCATCAAAGACGCTCATTAAAGGCCTACTGAAAATAAATGTTCTTATTTAAACGGTGATAGCAGATCCATTCTATGTGTCATACTTGATCATTTCACGATATTGCCATATTTTTGCTGAAAGGATTTAGTAGAGAACATCGACGATAAAGTTTTGGTCGCTGATAAAAAAGCCTTGCCTGTACCGGAAGTAGCGTGACGTCGCAGGTTGAAGGGCTCCTCACATTTGCACATTGTTTACACCAGCAGCGAGAGCGATTCGGACCGAGAAAGCGACGATTACCCCATTAATTAGAGCCAGGATGAAAGATTTGTGGATGAGGAACGTCAGAGTGAAGGATTAGAGTGCAGTGCAGGACGTATCTTTTTTCGCTCTGACCGTAACTTAGGTACAAGGGCTCATTGGATTCCACACTCTCCTTTTTCTATTGTGGATCACGGATTTGTATTTTAAACCACCTCGGATACTATATCCTCTTGAAAATGAGAGTCGAGAACGCGAAATGGACATTCACAGTGACTTTTATCTCCACGACAATACATTGGCGAAGCACTTTAGCTACGGAGCTAACGTGATAGCATCGTGCTTAACTGCAGATAGAAACAGACGAAATAAGCCCCTGACTGGAAGGATAGACAGAAGATCAACAATACTATTTTTACTATTAAACCCTGGACCTGTAATCACACGGTTAATGCTGTACCGCCTGGCGAAGCCTAGCAATGCTGTTGCTAACGACGCCATTGAAGCTAACTTAGCTATGGGACCTCGACAGAGCTAAGCTAAAAACATTAGCTCTCCACCTACGCCAGCTGTCATCTGCTCATCACGACCCGTGCTCACCTGCGTTCCAGCGATCGACAGGCGTGACGAAGGACTTCACCACGATGGTTGGTGCGGTCGGCGGCCCGGAGACGGAGGAAGTCAAGGTGAGGACAGCGGCGCGGCGGCGGGCGTTGTAGCTTTCGACGACACCCCGGCTGCCATCAGAGTCGGCAAGAAACATATATTTCCCCAAAGATACGTACGTGACATGCACATACGGGCAAGCGATCAAATGTTTGGAAGCCAAAGCTGTACTCACGGTAGCGTGTCTGCTATCCAACTCAAAGTCCTCCTGGTTGCGTTGCTGTAGCCAGCCGCTAATACACCGATCCCACCTACAGCTTTCTTCTTTGCAGTCTCCCTTGTTAATTGAACAAATTGCAAAAGATTCACCAACACAGATGTCCAGAATACTGTGGAATTTTGCGATGAAAACAGAGCTGTTTGTATTGGATACAATGGTGTCCTAATACTTCCGCTTTAACCCTTGACGTCACGCGCAAACATCATCATACCTAGATGTTTTCAGCCGGAAGTTTCCCGGGAAATTTAAAATTGCACTTAATAAGTTAACCCGGCCGTATTGGCATGTGTTGCAATGTTAAGATTCCATCATTGATATATAAACTATCAGACTGCGTGGTCGGTAGTAGTGGGTTTCAGTAGGCCTTTAAGAGGGTAACAAAAAAAAACTCATTCAGTTTAGGTAAAAATGTCGTTTTCAAATACTAAACCACATTTTATTTTTTTATTCAACCGAAATACATTTGTATCTGTTTACGATAGTCCTTGCGTGTAACCTTTTGCATAAACCTATTTGCTGCTTACGCGCAGTGATTTCTCCAGATTCTCTTAACCTTTTGATGATATTACGGACTGTAGATGATGAAATCCCTAAATACCTTGCAATAGCTCGTTGAGAAATGTAGTTCTTAAACAATTTGCTCACGCATTTGTTCACAAAGTGGTGACACTCGTCCTATCCTTGATTGTGAATGACTGAGCATTTCATGCAAGCTGCTTTTATACCCAATCATGGCACGCACCTGTTCCCAATTAGCCTGTTCATCTGTGGGATGTTCCAAATAAGAGTTTGATATGCATTCCTCAACTTTCTCAGTCTTTTTTGCCACTTGTACCAGCTTTTTTGAAACGTCGTCAGGCATCAAATTCCAAATGAGCTAATATTTGCAAAAATAACAAACTTTTCCAGTTCGATCGTTAAGTATCTTGTCTTTGCAGTCTATTCAATTTATTATAGGTTGAAAGGGATTTGCAAATCATTGTATTCTGTTTATATTTACCATTTACACAACGTGCCAACTTCACTGGTTTTGGGTTTTGTATATTACACAGGCTGTAGAAAGGTATAGTGTAACACTTTATTGGTGACATGTTGAAAAATAGAAACAATCGTACCGTCAAATCCAGAAAGATTACATGTCACCTCATCTCAGTTTTTTGCCCTTTATTTGATCCAAAATAGTGCCAATTACTTTTTTGGTTAATTTCAACACATGTTTATGTAAGAATATCACACAGGAAATACATGTATAATGTAGTTAAATGAACAAATTAATATATTTATTTTATGTTATTAATCTATTTTCTAATTTCCATGAGGCACCGCTACACCTGCCTCCCCTGACCTTACCTTTATCCATCATCTAGGGTCACCACTTCAGAAGACCCAGCACCTGCAGGCAAGGAAGCAGGGCGAAACGTTCTCACGGTGTGCAGCAACAGAGCGACCAGAGCGGCGTGTGCTGTGCCACTCGGGCGGGCAGTAGGCCTTGGGTACCCGGTAAAATAGTAAATTCCGGCGTCGCTAAGTGTCTACATTAGTGTGGCTCGTTTCTAGCCTAGATCCACCATGGATTTCAGCCGTGGCCCAGGTTAGCATGGGTCCGAAGCCAAGGAGAGCGGTTAGCCCCCCTGAGGACGACATGGAAGAAATTAAGAAATCTCTTGAGTTCTTGTCGGCTGAGATCGCAACAATTGCTGAACAGCAAAAGAAAATTGTGGATCTGATGGGTGACATTCAGTCACTCAAAAGACTGAACACGGAGAAAGACAAAGCTATAAATGTCGCGTGGCCGACTTGGAGCAGTACTCCCGCATGAACAACGTGATCGTCAGCGGACTGAAGACCAAACATCGGTCATACGCCAGTGTGGCAGCCCGGGAGAACGGTCCAGTAGGGCGGGAGGGAGTTCAATCGGAGTCGTAGGTGGAATCGCTGGAGCAGCAGGTGGTCAGCTTTTTGGGGAGCAGGAGGTTCTCCGTGGACAGGAGCGACATTGAAGCCTGTCACACGCTGCCTATGAGAAACAAAGGAGCGACACCAGCGATCATCATTCGCTTCACCAACAGAAAGAACAAGATCGCGAGCCTAAAACAGGGTCGCAAATTAAAAGGAACGGAGGTGTACATTAACGAACATCTCACCAAAAGGAATGGTGAGATCGCCAGGCGCGCACGAATCCTGAGGAAGCAAAGCAAAATTCAGTCTACATGGACTGCCAGCTGTAAAGTGTTTATCAAGCTGAATGGTACCACCCCAGAAGAGGAGGAAGTCATGGTCATCAACGACATCAGTGATTTGGATAAATTCGATATCTGAGGAACTATCTGCGACGAGGTAGAACCCCTGTGTCTACTCATGGACACTTTTCACACACACATAATGACTGTCACTCATTGTTTCCCTTTTTATTAGTTTGTTTTTTGCTGCAGTTGCAGATGTCATGCCTATGTACTAGTTGGGCGTTGTTATATATGTCTACCTGTACAGCTTGTTATGCCTCAAAGCAGGCCTATACTACTGTGTTTCAGGGTCAATTGTAAAAAGCAATATAAGTCATCAATCGCTCTCTCTTTTCATCATGGTTTCATACAACCTTAAACTACCCGGCAAAGGCCTACTGATAGCTCACTTGAATATCTGTAGTTTAAGAAATAAAATCCCTGATTTATGTATGATAATGAAGTCTAATGATATACACATTATGGCAATATCTGAAACCCATCTTGACTCCTCTTTTGAGGATGTAGAATTAGCTGTAGACGGATACACAATTTTTAGGAATGATTGAACAAGATATGGTGGAGGTGTAGCTGTGTATGTGCAGAGTCACATTCCTGTGAAAGTAAGACATGATTTAATGTTGGCTGATATTGAGGCCCTGTGGATCCAGGTTCACCTGCCACAGACCAAACCAGTGGCGTGCGGTGAGGTTAATGTCTGGTGAGGCACGACTGCATCATCACAGTCAGATTTACAAACATATGAACCTGCAGTGCAGGTGTACCTAATGCTGTGTCCCTGCGGTCGTTCGCGGCTCCTGCAGCGCGAGCATTGTAGTTTTTGCACTTTTTTGCTTCTTGTTAAGTGACTTTTTTTGGGTGGATTCGGTCTTATATACGTGGAGGGTTTGGGTGTGGGCTTTGGTTGGTGTGGCGCTCCCGTCGGGTGGTGCATTCTGCGGCGGGAGTGTTAATCGGCACCAGGAGGCGGGGTTATGAGACGAGCCTCACACAGTGTGTCTTGGCAACAGATTTATGATCGCTCAGCACTAAAAATACGTTACACACATACAGTTGTTGACAAAATACACTGTACATTATATACCTCAGCTAACTAAACTATGGAAATGTATAATATAATTCATATAGCAATACAGTCTCACTGCACAGCAGGCCAGCAGTTAGCCGAGTCATTGCGCAATCCATGGTGAGGCACAAGTGCCTCAACTGGCTGCTGATCACCGCACCGTCTCCTCAGTATTTGAACGGCAAATGTGAAAATAAAAATAAAAATAATCTAAAACTGGTGAAGTTAAATGGAAAATAACTTTAGTATAATCACTGGATACATATAACAATTTAATATATTTTTTTTCTTTTTACTTTTTTTTTTCTTTCCATGATGGCAGGTGAGGCCCCGCCTCCCCTGCCTCTAGTGACTGCACGCCACTGGACCAAACCCATACTGGTTGGGTGCTGCTATAGACCACCTAGTGCCGATATAAAATACATGGATTTAATATGCAAGATGTTGGATACATCTAGTGATGAGAACACAGAGATATATTTTACTGGGGACACAAATATTGATTGGTCCGCTATGTGCCCGCTGAAAAAGAAACTTATTGCTGTAACTAATGCCTGTAACCTCACACAGACCATTACAGTACCAACTAGATCAACTATAAATAGAAATGGGCTAAAGTCATCGAAAAGCATTGACCACCTATTCACTAATGTTCCTGATAAATGCACTAAAACAGTATCAATAGCTCTTGGCTTTACGGACCACAACTTAAAGGCCTACTGAAACCCACTACTACCGACCACGCAGTCTGATAGTTTATATATCAATGATGAAATCTTAACATTGCAACACATGCCAATACGGCCGGGTTAACTTATAAAGTGACATTTAAAACTTCCCGGGAAATATCCGGCTGAAACGTCGCGGTATGATGATGTATGCGCGTGACGAAGTCAGAGTAACGGAAGTTATGGTACCCGTAGAATCCTATACAAAAAGGTCTGTTTTCTTTTTCATAATTCCACAGTATTCTGGACATCTTTTGCAATTTGTTTGATGAACAATGAAGGCTGCAAAGAAGACAGTGGGTAGGTGGGATCGGTGTATTAGCAGCGGACTACAGCAACACAACCAGGAGGACTTTGTTGGAGCGCTAGCCGCGCTAGCCGCGCTAGCCGCGCTAGCCGTGCTAGCCGCGCTAACCGCGCTAGCCGCCGACCTCACCTTGACTTCCTACGTCTCTGGGCCGCCAAACGCATCGGGTGAAGTCCTTCGTCCTTCTGCCGATCGCTGGAACGCAGGTGAGCACGGGTGTTGAGTAGATGAGGGCTGGCTGGCGTAGGTGGAGAGCTAATGTTTTTAGCATAGCTCTGTGAGGTCCCATTGCTAAGTTGCTAAGTTAGCTTCAATGGCGTCGTTAGCAACATCATTGTTAACCTTCGCCAGCCTGGAAAGCATTAACCGTGTATTTACATGTCCACGGTTTAATAGTATTGTTGATTTTCTATCTATCCTTCCAGTCAGGGGTTTATTTTTTTGTTTCTATATGCAGTTAAAGCACGATGCTTTCACGTTAGCTCGTAGCTAAAGCATTTCGCCGATGTATTGTCGTGGAGATAGAAGGCACTGAATGTCCATTTCGCGTTCTCGACTCTCATTTTCAAGAGGATATAGTATCCGAGGTGGTTTAAAATACAAATCCGTGATCCACAATAAAAAAAAGGAGAGTGTGGAATCCAATGAGCCAGCTTGTACCTAAGTTACGGTCAGAGCGAAAAAAGATATGTCCATCATTGTCTCTCAAGTCCTTCACTGTAACGTTCCTCATCTACGAATCTTTCATCCTCGCTCAAATTAATGGGGTAATTATCACTTTCTCGGTCCGAATCTCTCTCTCTCCATTGTAAACAATGAGGAATTGTGAGGAATACTAGCTCCCGTGACGTCACGCTACTTCCGGTACAGGCAAGGCTTTTTTTTTATCAGCGAGCAAAAGTTGCGAACTTTATCGTCGATTTTCTCTACTAAATCCTTTCAGCAAAAATATGGCAATATCGCGAAATGATCAAGTATGACACATAGAATGGATCTGCTATTCCCGTTTAAATTAAAAAAAATCATTTCAGTAGGCCTTTAATTGCAATAAGGAGGAAGACCAAGCTCTCCAAAGCTCCTAGTGTAACAATACATAAAAGGTCGTATAAATATTTTAATGAAGTAAAATTTATAGATGATGTGAAACATGTTAACTGGGAAACTGTGTCTTGAGGAGGATCCTGAAGCTGCTTTGAGCACATTCATGAAGTTATTTTTGCAGATTGCAGATAAGCATGCTCCTGTCAGGAAAACAACTGTCAAGGCAAATGGCGCCCCCTGGTTAGGGAATGAGCTCAAAGCACTTATGAAGCAACGTAACCAGGCTAAAAAGTTGGCGGACTCTTCTGGTCTACTTTCTGATGCGATGATCTATCGTAAATTAAGAAATCGTGTAACTAAAATAAATAGAGGTAATAAAAAGGTATATTATCAGACAAAGATCTATGACTTTAGACATGATGGTAAACAATTGTGGAAAATTTTAAATCAAATAATGGGAAGATCAGCATCATGTAAAACAAATTCGTATATAGAAGTTGATGGAGCTTACCTGACTAAGCCAATGTAAATTGCCACATATTTTAATAATTACTTCACAAACAAGGTGGAAAATCTGAGAGTGAATATGACGCCTTCTGATGACTCCTCCTCTTGCACATTAATTGAAAATCATATTATGAAGGGTAACAACTGCAGGTTCGATTTTGTACCAGTTAGTAGTTCTGATATTGAGAAATTGTTGTTATCACTGCCATCTGATAAACCTGCTGGGACGGACATGTTAGATGGCAAATTGTTAAGAATTGCGGCATGCCATGTATCAACTCCGATTTGTCATATATTTAATAAATCATTAAGATATGGAGTCTGTCCTGGGGTTTGGAAGGAAGCCAAGGTCATCCCTCTACCCAAGGACAAAAATAAAGATTTTACTGGTAAAAAACAGTAGACCAATAATCATACTTCCTGTTCTTAGTAAATTGATGGAAAA
Organism: Entelurus aequoreus; assembly: GCF_033978785.1. Lineage (NCBI taxonomy): Eukaryota > Metazoa > Chordata > Actinopteri > Syngnathiformes > Syngnathidae > Entelurus > Entelurus aequoreus. The sequence goes on along the minus strand of NC_084739.1, from coordinate 47,659,381 downwards.
AGTTGTTTTCAAACAAATTCAAGATTACTTTACCTACAACAAACTGATGTCGTGTTCCCAGCATGCTTATAGGCAAGGTCACTGAACATCTACTGCTCTAGCTCAGCTGACTGATGACTGGCTGTCACAAATGGATGTCAAGAAGATGGTTGGTACTGTCCTGATTGACTTTAGTGCAGCATTCGATGTCATAGATCACAACATAATGATCTCCAAACTGAGAAAATATGGTTTTAATAGTATGTCACTTTCTTGGATGTTGAGCTATCTATCAGGAAGATCACAGAGTGTATTTTAATGGTAGCCTATCTGAACGCAAGTACAATTACTGCGGCGTGCCTCAAGGAAGCTGCTTAGGTCCTTTACTTTTTATTATTTTTACTAATGATCTTCCCTGTGTTACAACAAACACCAATATGGTTATGTATGCAGATGACACAACTCTATACAGTACTGCCTCTACCTTAAATGACCTACAAAATAACTTAAATCAGGACCTGGAGAGAGTGTCACATTGGGTAAATGATAGTAAACTTGTTGTCAATATTGACAAAACAAAAAGCATTCTTTTTGGATCCAGGCATATGCTTGTTGATGACCCACAGCTTCATATTTCAATGTCAGACATACCTATTGAGCAGGTCAAAAAAGCAAAACTGCTTGGTGTGCTATTAGACAGTCAACTGTCATGGTCCGATCATATTGATGGTATTTCAATAAAAATGGGAAGAGGTTTAGCCATGGTCAGGAAGTGCTCCACCTTCTTGACATCCTCAACAATGGCTCAAGTGATACAGTCCTTGGTTTTCTGTCATCTTCATTACTGTCCTATAACATGGTCCGCTACGACTAAGTCTGACCTGAACAAACTGCAACTGGTACAGAACAGAGCGGCTAGACTGCTACTTAAATGTTCTTTGCGCACTAATATTTCATATATGCATTCACGCCTGTCCTGGTTGTCTGTTGAACAAAAGATGCATTGTAGTCTCCTTATGTTCTTTAGAACTATCATTTTAGATCAATCACCAGATTACTTTTACAAACAGTTTTTAAAATCAACTAACACACATAGTCATGGCACTAGGAATGCCAGCAATGGCTATTTGACACTTCCTGCTCCCAGGACCAATTTCCTCAAACATACAGTCATATATAGATGTACATCATTCTGGAATGGGTTGCCATCTCACATTAATCTCTCACAAAGTAAATTGTCATTCAAGACAGCTTTGAAGATACACCTATTGCAGCTGCCCACATGACGTGAAATTTTAATACTGGTTTTAACTAGCTTTTTATCTTATGTTGTATTTTTCCATTGTATAATGTCTGGTAATGCATGTATTCTTTGTATTTTAATTTTGTATGCTCCTATATGGACCCCAGGAAGACTAGCAGTCGCCTTGGCGTCAGCTAATGGGGATCCATTCAATAAACAATTCAATAAACAATCTAAAAGAACAAAAGGCAGCAGTTTGTATACCATTACACCATCAGGGATATTTCCTCTATAGTCAATCAAATAGATTTAGTTTAGGTTTTATTCATAGTTTCAGTCATGCAAACATTTTTATTCTCCATTGAACCCGCAGAAAACAACGAGCACACACCATCAGTCATACCATGGAGCAATGGGCAGCTTTCCAGCGCCTGCTGCCTTGCTCAAGGGCAGCTAAGCCTTGGATTTGTACGATGCGATACCACTGCTTGCTCTATATTCCTCTGCGTACATGTTTCTTGGTGTGACCCCTGCATAGGTGCCTTTCACATGCAGTGCACATTGTTTGCGTATCTTCCTGACAGATTCTCCCCCAGTGGCATTAACACTAATGCACTGTTGTCAACCCTTTGCAAAGCCTTAAGATTCTGCAATGAATCAATAACTGGCACAAGTGACCTCAAGGCGTAGATAAAGACAAATGGAGTTATGGAGTATTTTTTTTTTCTCCAGAAGATTAATGTGGAAATATTTTGTAAGAAATAAAGCTTTAACCATATTTGAAATATACTATTTTTTTTTTAACAATCTGTGGTCAGCTAGTTGTTTTTCTACATTACTCTCTACTGTAAGGGTACATCCATCCATCCATTTCTACTTCTCGTCCATCTTTGGGTCACACGGGGGTGGGGCAGAAGCCTATGCCAGCTGCATTCGGGCGGTAGGCAGGCAAAGAGGAATACACATTTCTTGCTACTGCATGTATGCAAACATTTGTAGGAGAAGTAAAGCAGTTTGGTAGTAGTTTTCTGTATGAAGCACAAAATAAATTAGCATGTTCTGCTACCGTTAATTTAAATCTTAAATCTAAACGCATGACTTCTTCTGACATAAAAATGTTACAATGTTAAACAATGCCGACGTGTCTAATCTGAAGGTTTATGCATTTTGGCGTGAGCGCAGTTTAAGATGCCTCTGTTAGTGGGGTTTTGCGGTCTTGTTACGTTGTGATGTCACAGCAAGGTGGACATACTAATTTAGAAATTCAGTGAAGCTCCGCCCCTCTGCTTTAAGGCTACAAAGAAACACACAAAAAATGTGGATAAAGTATAATTTTCATTTAATTGTGGGATGTGCATAATAACACCAAAGTGCGACATGCGGTGACACAAAAACTGGTAAAAGCAGCTGTTTTATTCGAAAGTGTGTAGGTGAACCCAATGTGTCATAACGAGGGTATGGCACATTGGGTGTAATAACCAGACCAAGTGTCCCCGCAACCAGCGAGGGAGAGTCAGGTGACGGCGACGAGGCGGGCGACCCGGGAACGGCCACATCCGTGGCCGACGAGGAGGTGGGTGCACTTGGCGTGGCGAACGACCAGGGAACGGCCACATCCATGGCCGACGAGGAGGTGGGCGCATCGTCGTCAAGGCAGGCGTGGAGGCAGCAGGTGTCGTCGTCGTGACAGGCGTGGAAGCTGCGCGCGTCCTCGTCGTGGAAGCTGCGCGCGTCCTCGTCGTGGAAGCTGCGCGCGTCCTCGTCGTGTCAGGCGTGGAAGCTGCGCGCGTCCTCGTCGTGGCAGGCATGGAAGCTGCGCGCGTCCTCGTCGTGGCAGGCATGGAAGCTGCGCGCGTCGTCATTGTGGCAGGCGTGGGTGCGGCAGGCGGCGAAGTTTGGCGTGGTGCGGCAGGCGGCAAAGCTTGGCTTGGAGCGGCAGGCGGCGAAGCTTGGCGTCGTGGAGCTGCGACTGGCGGCACTTGGCGTCGTGGAGCTGCGACTGGTGGCACTTGGCATCGTGGAACTTGGCGTGGTGGAACTTGCCGTGGTACTTGGACGGGTGCTAGCCTTGCTGGGGGCTGCGGCTTGGCATGACGAAGAACCGGTGGTGGTGGCCGGGCCGGAGGTTGCTGCCTGGCTGGGCGCAACTGAGTCACCCTACTAGCACAGCTTCCAGCCCTAGCCCCCCCCCCCCTAGGGAGGACAGGAGGGGGGTAGAATCCTCCCCTTTAAATTGTCCAAAAAGTCTTCCTATATCCCCCCTGCGGTTGTGTGGGAGGACCAGAGGAAAAAGCCTGTGACGTGGGCGAGGCTTGGAAATCCGAATGTGATTGTGACGAACTTGCTCTGATTTTCAAAAACATATTTTGATAATGTTCTATCAGGGATGTAGCTTCTTTTGTTGGGGGCGGCTGACAAAAAAAAGGTTCAGAAAAATTCCTGGTCCGTGACGTCATTACCAGGCTTCAGCAGGGCGCGGCCGGGCTGCCTGCAGCCTGTATCGGTCCGAGGAAGGAGGAGCTTGCGGGAGCGACGCGTACTGCCGGCTAGGAGAAGCCTTTCCTGACGGCCTCCGTCTCTGCCGGCGCGTCCGGCACTGCTTTGGCGCGGCAACTTCTCCGGGCCACACCGCGCTGATCGGCACCAGCTTGCCGCTAGGACCCCACATTAGGTCCCGATGCTCCATGGCACGTAACACCTCCACTGTGTCTTCCTTCATAACCTTCATGGCCGTTGCGTGAAAACGATTTGCTGGCGACATTCTGTCATAACGTGGATTTTTACGCAGCATACTGCGAGGATTGTTTTCCCGGGATGCAAACGGACTTGACCGGACAAGGCTTGCAGGAAAAAACATGATTTAATCTTTCAAAAAATGACTACAAAACAAAAGGGCGCACAAGGCAGAGACAAAACTTAATGCAGGATACAAAAACTAACACTTAGGCAGACCTATGGACATGAAACAAAAAAAACACTTACTATAACAAGAACTATGGCATGGACAGAGCAAAAACAGAGTAGATCCAGAGTAATCTATGGCACTTCATGAAACAAACAATACAGAGCATGATACAGAATACCAACATGAGCAGAGCAAAAAATGAACAATGTCGCCAGGCCAACTAACTGGCAGCGTCAGGCTTCAATAGTAGTCTCTTTGATTAGAGCCAGGTGCGTGTGTCAAATGAGTCAGGTGAAACCAATGAGTTGCCATGGAAACCAAAACAAACAAGAGTGCACAAAAACAGGAACTATGGAGTCTTAAACAAACAGAACAGAACGTAGCTAAACAAAATATGATCTAGACCACAGATCATGACACAATGTTGTGAACACATGAATCTATATACTGTTTATGAAGTTTATTTTTGTCCGTCTGGAAAATAAATAGCAGTGACAACTTTAAGATATATATTTAAACAATGTGCAGTTTCAAAAAACGGTTTAATACTTTTAAACGGGTAGGCGGTGGTTCCATTTGCAATTTGGGTGTGAATCCAGATTCAAACATCTTGCAGACAGACTCAAAAAGTGGTTTATAAAAATGAATGTGGAACAAAATTCACACAGAACTTACACAAAGTTGGGAGTGGCGTGGCTCAGTTGATAGAGCGGACGTGCCAGCAACTTCAGGGTTCCAGGTTCAATTCCTGCTTCTGTCGTCATAGTCACTGCCGTTGTGTCCTTGGGCAAGACACTTTACTCACCTGCCATCCACACTGGTTTAAATGCAGATTAAAGATGTACATAATGGGTTTCACTATGTAAAGTAAATTATATAAATACAATTCACTTCACTTCACAAAAGCATATCCAATGTGTGTTTTCAATCATAATAGGTCCTCTTTAATGTGATCCAACATGCTTACATCACCCCCGCCGAGGAAGTATAAAGGGGATGCAGTGTTTACCATATAATCAATTACTTGAGGCAGACGTTGATAAACAAATTACATTTGCCCCTCCACAAATGCATATTTGCCACTCCCTTGCTCAAAAAATTACAGTGGAACCTTGATTTACGTACCCCTCTAATTGCGAACTTTCTGATTTAAGAACTTGTAGATTGAGGCAAATGTGCCTCTGTGCGAACCATGTCTCTGTGTATGGACGCTTCATTTATTCATGCTTTTGTGTCACGTTTGCAGCATTTTTGGAAAGATGGATTGATTGATTGATTGATTGAGACTTTTATTTGTAGGTTGCACAGTGAAGTACATATTCCGTACAATTGACCACTAAATGGTAACACCCGAATAAGTTTTTCAACTTGTTTAAGTTGGGGTCCACTTAAATTGATTAATGATACAGATATATACTATCATATATACTATCATCATAATACAGTCATCACATAAGATAATCACATTGAATTATTTACATTATTTACAATCAGGGGTGTGGGGGGGGTGGGGGGATATGGACATCAAGTAGTGGACATAGAGAGAGAGAGAGAGAGAGAGAGAGAGAGAGAGAGAGAGAGAGAGAGAGAGAGAGAGAGAGAGAGAGAGAGAGAGAGAGAGAGAGAGATCAGAAGGCATAAGAAAAAGAAAAAGTATCTGCATTTGATTGTTTACATTTGATTATTAGCAATCCGGGGAGGGTGTTAGTTTAGGGTTGTAGCTGCCTGGAGGTGAACTTTTATTGCGGTTTTGAAGGAGGATAGAGATGCCCTTTCTTTTATACCTGTTGGGAGTGCATTCCACATTGATGTGGCATAGAAAGAGAATGAGTTAAGACCTTTGTTAGTTCGGAATCTGGGTTTAACGTGGTTAGTGGAGCACCCCCTGGTGTTGTGGTTATGGCGGTCAATGGACCGGATGGATGGTCACATGGAGCCTTCCATGTCAGTTGCTGTGCAGTACAGTAGACTAATAGTCACTTCTCAGCGCTTTAACATGTGTGCCTTTTCTGTGTTGTTTCGCCTTTTGACAAGTTTTGTCCATTGTCCTACAACGACAACAGACCAGCGTGGAAAGAAGGAGGTAATTGCTGTGGAGTTAAAAAAAATATAAACTATTTGTAAGGAGTACATTAATGGCACTCGCAAAAATGTAAGAATTGACGAAGCAGGCTTCGTACGACAGCAAGTTTTAATTGTAATGACACCAGACTTTTCGGGGAAAAGATGCCAAATCAGACCTATTTCACAGCAAAGGAGAAGACTACCTTTTGTTCAGCAGTGCCTCTTCCAAGAGGATACAAACAAACCCTCTCTACCACCTCTTTTGTCTTCAGCACATCCTTTGCTGATGTTAATGTAAGTAGATTTTAATTTTTTAAATGTTTATTTTTGTAGCAATATGGTTGTTAAAGTCAGTTTTTAAAGTGATTTCTGATCGTTGGTGAGGCCACCAAAAGGGACTTCTGTGTGTGCGTCTGTTGTCAGAGCGGCGCCTACAGGACAGCAGCTTGTCGTTGTTGTTTTGACTTGTTATTAGATAGAAAGTTGATATATCACCACCTTATGTTTTTTTCATGTACAATACTTTACAACGCTTTATATTGTCTTTTAAGTGTACAAACCTCTAAATATGGATTTTTATCGAGCCAGGTAATGGGAAGTAAACTGTTCTGCCTGAAGTTTCAGGTTTCAGGGCAAATCACGACTGAAACAGCCCACACAAAAGTGTCTAATTGCTAACAATGGATGCTGATGTGTCATCCATGTTGTTGTTGCTTGATCCTAGCGCTGTTTTCGATACCGTCGATCATAACATTCTATTAGAACGTATTAAAACACGTATTGGTACGTCAGACTTAGCCTTTTCTTGGTTTAACTCCTATCTTACTGACAGGATGCAGTGCGTCTCCCGTAACAATGTGACCTCTTAGTATGTTAAAGTAACGTGCAGAGTTCCCCAGGGTTCGGTTCTTGGCCCTGCACTCTTCAGCATCTATATGCTGCCGCTAGGTGACATCATATGCAAATATGGTGTTAGCTTTCACAATCGCCAGATTGTAGTCAGCTGGAGGCGTGTCTTTACACATGTTCTCCATGTGTAAAGTGAGAAACACAGCTGATGCTCCAGAAGGAAGTAACCCCAAAGATAGCAAATGGTAAAAAAGAGTGCACATTTAACTTTATAAATAACCTGGACCTTCATGATGCATTTCAGGCTAACTAGCTAACTAAGTAGCAGCATTGTTTTAGAGCGGGAATGTAAGTTTTTGTCAAACACAGACCTGGTTAGTGGAGCTAATACATTTTACTACAAGCAATGATGAATACTTACTTTCTTGAAAAAGTTTCTTATGCCCATTTTGCACCCGTTCACGTTCTTGTTCTGCAGTGCTGTGTGCCAATGTGCTTCGTACACCTGCAGGACCGCAAGCAAGGTCGCAGAGAAAATGCGGACCGGATTTTGAGTGATGGGGGCATTTTCTATATGAACAAGTGGAATGGATTGGATACCGACGCACTAAAGGGGCTCTCTACCTTACGCTATGAAGTGAGGGGGAACTGAGTGAATAATGACAGGTTATATGATTATTTATTTAAACTCATATTCGGGCCACTTTATAATGAATATGTCGGCATGTATTTGTAAAAAAAAAGAAAATAAAAAAATAAATATAACACCAAATTATTTAGGAGGGCTTAAGAATATTTTAGGGGGGCCTGAGCCCCCCTAAAATAGGCCTAACAACGCCAATGGCTGTGCTCAATTGTGCCGCTGTTAGTGCCACACCCAACTGCAGAGGAGAGAAAAGAAAAGCTGAGCACATAAGAACACCATGGTAGCAGGAGAATGTATTATATTTTGTGTAATAATAGATGATAAAATGGACTGGAAATCTCATTAAAATATACAACATAAAGTGGCAAGAAATACTTTAATAATGAATAAAAGCAAAATATGTATTGGACAAAGAGTCACTCTATATTCTCTATTGTTAGCGGGAAATAACTACGTAAGTACGCTTCAGTCACTAACCGTGTTACACAAAAAGTCAGTTGGAATAATACATAATGTTGGATGTCGGAAACATACAAACCCTTTATTTAATGAATGATAAATACTGAAATTCAACAATGTAATGAATTTGCAAACAGCTAAAAATATGCAAAAAAGCAAACTATAACCTGCTCTCCAAGAATGTACAGTTCAACAATTATTTTCAACAAAAGAAGAGAAATATAACCTCAGAGAAAATGTTTATTTAAAACATTCGTATACAGTATGTATATACTGTATAGTATTGTTGAATGGTTATTTATCGGATATCATGGGCGGAATAATGTAAGCAGCCTTTTTTTTACGTTTATTTTAAAATTTAGAATGCATTAAAAAAAAATCCATCCGTCATCATGTCTTTCATAAAGACTGTGAAAGATAGGCAAAATGGGCCTGTGCCTGTTACTACATTATATACATACCGTATTTTCCGGACTATAAAGCGCACTTAAAATCATTTTCCCCCCTCAAAACTCAACAGAGCACCTTATAACCTGGTGCGCATAATGTACGGAATAATTCTGGTTTTGCTTACCGACCTCGAAGCAATTTTATTTGGTAAATGGTGTAATGATAAGTGTGACCAGTAAATGGCAGTCAAACATAAGAGATACATGTAGACTGCAATATGATGGCAATACGACTCAAGTAAACAACACCAACATTGTATATGTTCCATTGAAAATATAGAACATTACACACGGCACTCAAAAATCTATCAAAATTTAGTATGACTTTGGTAAGCTATGAAGCCGCACTGTTTGATGGATTTTATTCTGTGCTTCAACATACAAGTATTATTATGGTGTGTGTATAAGGTAAGACATATTATCTGGGGTTTTGTATCTCAACATTATGCAAAAGCAACTTTTCTTACCTTCTGGTACCTGCTGATCTGTATTTGGGATCTGCATAAATCCTGAAAAATTGCATGCATCCGCTTTTGTAGTCCGTAACCACGACGTAGTCAATAAGCTTCTTCTTTTTTACGATCTTCTTGTTATGGGACATTGATCTTCCACTGTTGCCATTTCTAAAATAAAGTAGTGTAAAGTTCTTACTTATACCTGTCAGTAAACTCGCCATGAAAGCGCTAAAACATACCGGTATAGTGAGTTTACATTATTCACCCAAGGAACTTTAATTATTAGAGAGTGCCGGTCGGACAGTTTTTCACGGGACACATTTCTAGTGTTGTTGTTTCCGATTGAGGAGACGCTGCTCCGTTATTGATTTAAGTAAAGTGTGAATGTCATTAAAACAGTTAGCTCCATCTTTTGAGACTTCTTCCACTCCCATCCTTGCACGCTACACCGCTACAACAAAGATGACGGGGAGAAGATGCTGCCGAAGGTGAGCCACATAAATACGACTGCCCACAAAACGGCGCATCCGGAAGCGACTGTCAGATAGCAGCTTGAAGATGATCTGTAAAACATAATCTATGCAACATTTTGACCAAAGAAACTCCATTACATGTTATGTAGACCACAAGGAAGTGTTTTCAATTTAGAAAAAAAAAAAAAAAAAAAAAAGACTCCTATAATAAGGCGTCCTATAATCCGCCTTATATATATAAAAAAAGATTGAAAATAGACCATTCATCGGCTGTGCGCCTTATAGTCCGGTGCGCCCTATGGTCCGGAAAATATGGTCCTTAGAGCATGTATATTAAGAGTTTTTTTGAGGGTTTTATTGGCGAAACAGGTTAATCCTCATTACTTACATTGTTAGTCGCTTCTTGCTAGCAGTTTCTTTCTATTTACAACACACATAAAAGAGACAGACATGGGTGTTCTTGTCTCATATAGGGATTGTGATTCATACAGTTCTAAAAAAAGTGCCCCTTGTAGATTTTTGGTTAAGAAAGTGAAACTTCCATTCACAATGGTGGTAGTCAATTTCACGTTGTAGCTTTGTCTGATCCTGACACGAGTCGAAGTGTTGGAACCATTGCTGCTTCAAACTCCAACAACCATTTTTGTACATTTTACTAAATATAACCTAACTGTGTTCTGTCACACCGCCTGTTTGTTTGGCCCTTTCTTTTCCGATCTCACCCTCTTTCTCTCGATGTTCTCAGGCGGGCTGAAGGCGTGTCGCAGAGACGCACCTGAGGCTGATTGTCTCATCAGCCTCTTAAGCGGATTGCTTGCAGCTGGGAGACGGCATTTCTTTTGTCTGTCATCCACGCTGCTTGCAGATGTTTTCTGTGCCATCACCCCGAGTTTGCTTGCTGCCTGGTTTTTGTACTTTTGGTTGATATTTGACAGATGAAAGACTTGATAAAACATTCTCTCTACATTTGCATCTGGGGTTCACGCATGTAACAGAACCTAACACTAACTGCATTACGGTTGTAGTTTTCTTTTCCCTGAACAAAGTGACATGACCTCCTAAAGTTACATTGATTGGCACTAGAAGCATAGCAACAGGGCTAAAGGGGGGAAATAAGTTCCCAACTTAAATTCCGAGTTCACATTTATAGCACATTCAAAATTTTGAATCCAATAGTTGTTCAAATGTTCCTAAATACCCTTAAAATTATCGGATGAAAAGGTCAAAAGTCAATTGATTCCGTAATAAAGTACTTAGAGTAGACACATTTTCCTCTTTTTTTTCTGCCATCCTTTTTCACGGCTGCTTGGGCTCTTAACAGGAACCTGTTTGTGTTTTGTAGTGTCATGCTTGACTTCCTCCTCCCCCTCACTAACCGCTGTCTTGTTGCTTCTGCCCAAGTGGCTCCCTTTTGAATGCACAACTTGGTTGAACAATTAATTATTCTAATGATAGGCTGGTTCTCAGTGGTGCTTTACACACGAAAACAGAGAAAGTGAAAATAGCACTGATACAGATAGCTCATCCTATAATCCTCTGGAGAGGAGCATGTAGGCAAGCTATTAAGCCCCGTTTACACCTCACACCAAATCTGATTTTTTTGCCCTAAAGTCACACCGGTCTGATGTTTTTTGCCAGTCTAAACGTTCCAAAGTGCTTTAAATCTGATCTTTTCGCATTAGATATGGGCCACATCAGGAGGTAGTCCGAATCCGAACCAAATCTAATCATTTCAAATGTGACTGCAGTCTAAACGGAAATGCGTCATCTTTATGAGAGCTACGTCATTCGGTGCACTACTAGTCAATAGTGCGCCGATAATAGGCTGTGTATACAGTCACGATCAAAAGTTTGCATACACTTGTAAAGAACATAATGTCATGGCTGTCTTGAGTTTCCAATAATTTCTACAACTCTTATCTTTTTGTGATAGAGTGATTGGAGCACATACTTGTTGGTCACAAAAAACATTCATGAAGTTTGGTTCTTTTATGGATTTATTATGGGTCTACTGAAAATGTGACCAAATCTGCTGGGTCAAAAGTATAAATATGGCAATGTTAATATTTAAGTACATGTCCCTTGGCAAGTTTCACTACAATAAGGCATCTTTGGTAGCCATCCACAACCTTCTGGCAAGCTTCTGGTTGAATTTTTGACCACTCCTCTTGACAAAATTGGTGCAGTTCAGCTAAATTTGTTGGTTTTCTGACATGAACTTGTTTCTTCAGCATTGTCCACAGGACTTTGTGAAGGCCATTCTAAAACCTTGATTATAGCCTGATTTAGCAATTCCTTTACCACTTTTGACGTGTGTTTGGGGTCATTGGCCTGTTGGAACACCCAACTGCGCCCATGACCCAACCACCGGGCTGATGATTTTAAGTTGTCCTGAAGAATTTGGAGGTAATTCTCCTTTTTCATTGTCCCATTTACTCTCTGTAAAGCACCAGTACTTAGAGCATCCTCAGCAAAAAACAGGCCAAGAGCATAATACAACCACCACCATGCTTCGCGGTAGGCATGCTGTTCCTGGGATTAAAGGCCTCACCTTTTCTCCACCCAAACATATTGCTGGGTATTGTGGCAAACAGCTCAATTTGTGTTTCATCTGACCACAGAACTTTCCTCCAGAAGGTCTTATCTTTGTCCATGTGATCTCAGATGAAACAAACAGTTTTTGGTGACAAACAAGTATATGCTCTAATCTCTCTGTCACAAAAAATAGGAGTTGTAGAAATGATTGGAAACTCAAGACAGCCATGAAACTTTTGATCGCGACTGTATATACATACATACGCACACATATATATGTATGTGTATATATATATATTTTATATATATATATATATATATATATATATATATATATATATATATATATATATATATATATATATATACATATATTTATATATATATATATATACACTACCGTTCAAAAGTTTGGGGTGACCCAAACAATTTTGTGGAATAGCCTTCATTTCTAAGAACAAGAATAGACTGTTGAGTTTCAGATGAAAGTTCTCTTTTTCTGGCCATTTTGAGCGTTTAATTGACACCACAAATGTGATGCTCCAGAAACTCAATCTGCTCAAAAGAAGGTCAGTTTTGTAGCTTCTGTAACGAGCTAAACTGTTTTCAGATGTGTGAACATGATTGCACAAGGGTTTTCTAATCATCAATTAGCCTTCTGAGCCAATGAGCAAACACATTGTACCATTAGAACACTGGAGTGATAGTTGCTGGAAATGGGCCTCTATACACCTATGTAGATATTGCACCAAAAACCAGACATTTGCAGCTAGAATAGTTATTTACCACATTAGCAATGTATAGAGTGTATTTATTTAAAGTTAAGACTAGTTTAAAGTCATCTTCATTGAAAAGTACAGTGCTTTTCCTTCAAAAATAAGGACATTTCAATGTGACCCCAAACTTTTGAACGGTAGTGTATGTATATATATATATATATATATATATATATATATATATATATATATATATATATATATATATATATATATATATATATATATATATATATATATATATATATATATTTGTATGTATGTATGCGTGTATGTATGTATATATGTATACTAGCCATCTGGCACAGGGAGGCCCTGCCTCAAGAATGGAAAGACAGCAACATCGTCACCATCTACAAGAAGAAAGGAGATAACTCATCTTGTGGAAATAGTCGTGGCATCTCCCTTCTCTCAGTGGCCGGCAAGGTACTTGTGAAAATTATGCTTTCTTGCCTTACATTTCTAACAGAGGGCATCCTCCCAGAGACACAGTGTGGCTTCAGAAAGAACCGAAGTACACTAGACATGATCTTCGCTGCCCGTCAAAGCCAGGAGAAATGCAGGGAACAAAACAAGGACCTCTACATTACCTTTATTGACCTCACCAAGGCCTTTGACACTGTTGACCGTGATTTGCTCTGGAGCATCCTCAGGAAGTTTGGTGTCCCCCCCAAGTTTCTCAGCATTCTAAAACAGTTTCACGATGGTATGCAGGCCTGTGTACTTGTAGGCAGTGAACAGTCCCCCTCTTTCCCCGTAAAGGAAGCGGTGAAGCAGGGGTGTGTACTGGCCCCAGTGATCTTCAATCTTTTCCTGGCAGCAGCCACACTCCTATTCCGCCAGTCCATCACGAAGGATAATGGTGTCTCCATCGAGTTTCGCCTGGATGGGAGCCTATTCAACATCCGGCGCCTACAGGCAAAGACAAAGATGGCAGGCACCAACATCCAGGAGCTGCAATATGCAGACGACTGCGCACTCCTCGCCCACACTCCTGATGCCATGCAGCATGCACTAGACACCATGTCATCAGTCTACCGCTCACTAGGTCTGGTGATCAACATCCAGAAAACAGAGGTTCTCGACCAGGAGTGGTCCCCATCCCCTACACCCCCTGTCTTTACCATCAGCGGCACACCCCTCAAGCTCGTTGAGCAGTTTTGCTACCTCGGCAGTACTCTGACCCAAACATGCCAGATCGATGATGACATCCAGGCTCGTATCAACTCAGCCTCCTCTGCCTTTGGAAGAATGCGCTCCCGGGTGTTTGAAAACAACCACCTTCGAACCTCAACGGAAGTGTCAGTCTACAGGGCGATGTGTGTTTCAACTCTGCTGTATGGGTCAGAAGCCTGGACAATATACTGCAGACACATCCGCTGCCTTGATGCATTTAACATCAGATATCTCCAACGCATTCTTGGCATCACATGGCAGGACCGAGTTCCTCATACGGACATCTTACAGCGCACTGAGTCCATAAGCATAGAGGCCACCCTGGCACAGCGACAACTCCGGTGGGTTGGTCACACCATCCGGATGCCAGGACACCGATTGCCTCGTCAGATGCTTTATGGTCAGCTCCTTTCAGCCAGCAGAAAGCCCGGAGGACAAAAGCTGCGGTACAAAGACCAACTGAAAGGGATATAGAAGAGGTGCAACATCAAACCCCACAAACTTGAGACAGCTGCAGCCAATCGATCGCTGTGGCGTTCGCTGTGCCATGACGGGGTCATGTATCTGGAGGAGTGTCGGAACCAACACCGGAGGGATCAGCAGAGGCGAAGACACCACCATGCAGTTCCAGAACCATCCCAGCCCCCTGATCCAGGCCTGACATGTCCCCACTGTGGCAGAACGTGTGGTTCCAGGATCGGACTTCATAGTCATATGGAGTGGCATCGTCGCCAGCAACGATAGCCACCGACCAGAGCAACAAAATGGAAGCTACGTCATCTTCGACTACGATGGACCGCCTAAGCAAGCAAGCATATATGTATATATGGGTATATGTATATGTAAATGGTAAATGGTAAATGGGTTATACTTGTATAGCGCTTTTCTACCTTCAAGGTACTCAAAGCGCTTTGACACTATTTCCACATTCACCCATTCACACACACATTCACACACTGATGGCGGGAGCTGCCATACAAGACGCTAACCACGACCCATCAGGAGCAAGGGTGAAGTGTCTTGCTCAAGGACACAACAGACGTGCGTGACGAGATTGGTAGAAGGTGGGGATTGAACCAGGAACCCCCAGGTTGCTGAAACGGCTACTCTCCCAACTGCTCCACATCGTCGTATGTGTGTGTGTATATATATATATATATATATATATATATATATATATATATATATATATATATATATATATATATATATATATATATATATATATATATATATATATACTGTATATATATATATATATGTGTGTATATGTATATACATGTATATGTATGTATATATGTATGTATATATATATATATATATATGTATATGTATGTATATATATATATATATATATATATATATATATATATATATATATATATATATATATGTATATGTATGTATATATGTATGTATATATATATATGTATGTTTATATATATACTGTATATATGTAGATATCAGTGGTGTGCGGTGAGGTTAATGTCTGGTGAGGCACTGCATCATCACAGTCAGATTTACAAACATATGAACCCTAAATAGTATCTTATTCACCATGTGATTGGCAGCAGTTAACGGGTTATGTTTAAAAGCTCATACCAGCATTCTTTACACAACTGTAGCACACAAAAAAGCACATTTAATAAAAAAAACATTATTATGGTGTTACCTTTCTTGCTGGACATCCACCCAGCCAGCCTTTGCATGTGTACCACGCCGTTTGAAAAGAATGGGTCTTCTGTCCCGAAGTCCAAAACAAACCTTTTAGTTGGTCTACCTTTAATTATCACCTCCTGCTTCGATTGAAAGTCCAGTTTAGAAAACTGTTTTATTTTACATATGTAATCCTCCATGTTTTTAATAAAAGTCCAGGCGAGAGGAAATAAACAATCGCTGCACTAATTTTACTAATTTAACTTTTTTTTCTTTTTTTTTTTTTCTTCTGCGGCCGAGGAATGATCTCTGGGATCACTACCGCCCTCTACCACCAGGAGGCCGGATTACTGCGAGCCTCAACCAGTACGTCTTTTGCAGCAGATTTATGAATGCTCAGCACAAGAAATACGTTACACACATACAGTTGTTGACAAAATACACTGTACATTATATACCTCAGCTAACTAAACTATGCCATAGTTTAGTTAGCTGATATAATTCATATAGCAATACAGTCTCACTGCACAGCAGCTCAGCAGTAAGCCGAGTCATTGTGCACAATCCATGTTGAGGCACAAATCAGTGACGTGCCTCAACTGGCTGCTGATCACCGCACCGTCTCTTCTCAGTATTTGAACGGCAAATGTGAAAATAAAAATAAAAATAATCTAAAACTGGTGAAGTTAAATGGAAAATAACTTTAGTATAATCACTGGATACATATAACAATTTAATTATTATTTTTTTCTTTTTACTTTTTCTTTCTTTCCATGATGGCAGGTGAGGCCCCGCCTCCCCTGCCTCTAGTGACTGCACGCCACTGGTAGATATATATATATATATATATATATATATATATATATATATATATATATATATATATATATATATATATATATATATATATATATATATATATATATATATATATATATATATATATATATATATATATATATATATATATATATATATATATACATATATGTACTGTATATAACGGCTGTCAAACAATTAAAACATTT
The DNA here is from genome assembly GCF_033978785.1 of Entelurus aequoreus. Classification (NCBI taxonomy): domain Eukaryota; kingdom Metazoa; phylum Chordata; class Actinopteri; order Syngnathiformes; family Syngnathidae; genus Entelurus; species Entelurus aequoreus. The sequence continues at coordinate 47,642,688 of NC_084739.1, read as the reverse complement.
AATCGCAGTTTGTTCATAGTTAACTCAAAATTAATCGCTATCAATCACAGATAGATATCACAACTGTGCTGTCCATTTATTGTGTAGCGGGGCACTAAGAGTTCTCATCAACAGATAGGGGATTGGTTGATAGGTCAGACCACATATATTGGGAGACACTTCCGGGTGAAAGTGGTTGTTCAAGGAAGTCTGATAATAAACTTATCGGCTTAGAACTACTGCTCTCTCGCCTCATTATCTCGACTCCCACATTGGTGACCCTGACGTTTATTGGACATGTTTAACGCTGCTGTTCCCGTTATGCTTGACGGCTCTGCTCCATTACAACAGCCAGGAGCGGTTCCTGTTGAGTTTGCTGCTATGGTGAAACTCCCAGAGTTCTGGCAGCACGATTCTGAGCCTTGTTTCTAGCATGTGAAAGCCCAGTTTCGGCTTTGAGGGATTACAACAGATGAGGTGCTACCATGTTGTTTCTGCTCTTGACGCTACGCAGCGAGTAATGGGCGTGCTGAGGGATCCTCCGGCTGCAGACATGTACGGCGCGTTAAAGACTTTATTGCTGCGGCTGTAGCGAGGCACTAAGCGTTCTCATCACCAGATTGAGGATTGGTTGATAGGCTGGATGTGACCACATATTTAGGGATACACTTCCGGGTGAAAGTGGTTGTTCAAGGAAGTCTGATAATAAACTCACAGGCTCAGAACTACTGCTCTCTCGCCTCATTATCTCGACTCCCACAATATTTGGTTTTCTTAGACTTCAGAGTTTCATTTGCAAGTATAGACATTGCATGCAGTTGCAATTCCTAGATGTAAAATGGCAGTAGTATATGGATTAGGAAGTAGTCTTTGCCCTGAAGTTGAATCTGCCAGTCTAGCCTTATGTTGAGTCCTACAAAGTGTTTGTACTGTAAGTATTGTATTCATTACACATGTTCTGTTTTTTTCAAACATGCATTTAGTTTTCATTTCCAAATTTAGAAGTGTGGAAATTGCCATGTAAAATCGCTAATGCTAATTAGCATGAATATGGCATTAGCATGGATGTTTCGCATTTTGGAAAAATAGAGCTTTACTGTTTGTTTGAGTGCCTTCGATCATGATACTTGCTTTGCTGGCATAGAAAATTGTAACCTTACCTAGAGGCAGTGGCGGGCCGTGCGTTTCTCATCTAGGCCTTCAGTGATGTCCTGCTTAGTCCGACTTCACCTCTCAAAATATACTATCCAGTGTACAAAAAGTGTCTCTTTTTCGGCGCATTTAACATTCAATAAACCCGCTTCAGCAATTTAAAAGATATCTTACGTGGTACTGTCAAAATTAAAAGAATTGCATAAAAAAAATGAAACATGAAAAAAATAAAGAAATAAAACATTTGAACTCACAATTTGTAGCACCCATCCGACGCCGTGTAAGCCAGTGGTTGCCTGCAAAAAATGCATTTCCTTCGCGGAAGCGCGTACCGCTCTCTAAACCCGCATTGCTTGGCTTCATCTGTCCACAGAGGACTACTAGGTGTAAGACAAACACTTTATCTCCCTGGTTATTGTACCGGTGAGTTTTCTGTGGCTTTCCATGGCTCGTATGGTTCCGGTGCCACTTCCTGTTTTTGCAACTTGTAATTGAATATTCACTTGTGTCTCCCAAGTGAGTATCCAATCACAGGTTAGGCCAGCTAGAATGCCTTACTGACAACAACTCGTGATCTGGTTGGCTATCGCAATTGTCTGTCACCTCTATGTGTCCGTTCACTTACAGTGCACAGACGCCCGCATTGTTGATTCTGAAGGCCCCGGGCAGATTTCATACAGCATGGCAACATAAGCTAGCTGAATCCTGATTGAATACAAACTCTAAACTAAAAACAACAGCATTGAAATGAGCATAGTATGACATGAAGAGAATATGAATCATTTTAGATATTTAGGGAAAGTAAATTAAAAAATAATTGTATCTTTAAATATGATCATGATTTCTGGTTGTTAGGCCAGCAGAGAAGGCCTTGCTGGCCCTGACGGCACACCAGTGCCTTGAGGCAGTTTGGCTGAGTCTGCTCGCAATGCTGCTTGAGTGCTTGTTTCCCCACCAAGTGTTTGAGACGGTGCATAGCCTGCAACCAGATGTGACGTCACGGCAACAAAGGGATCGCAATTTTTTTTTGTATCCCTTTTTATTTTATGTGAATTGCTATCCTGTAGAATTCGGTCGGTACCTATGAAAGAATCCCTACAAGTGGTCCACTGCTGTAAGTTTCAGCATTAAAGGCCTACTGAAACCCACTACTACCGACCACGCAGTCTGATAGTTTATATATCAATGATGAAATCTTAACATTGCAACACATGCCAATACGGCCGGGTTAACTTATAAAGTGCAATTTTAAATTTCCCAGGAAACTTCCGGTTGAAAACGTCAATGTATGATGACGTTTGCGCGTGACGTCGATGGTTGAAGCGGAAGAATTCGGACACATTGTATCACAATACAAACTGCTCTGTTTTCATCGCAAACTTCCACAGTATTCTGGACATCTGTGTTGGTGAATCTTTTGCAATTTGTTTAATGAACAATGGAGACTGCAAAGAAGAAAGCTTTAGGTGGGATCGATGTATTAGCGGCTGGCTGCAGCAACACAACCAGGAGGACTTTGAGTTGGATAGCAGACGCGCTATCCGACGCTAGCCGCCGACCGCATCGATGATCGGGTGAAGTCCTTCGTCGCGCCGTCAATCGCTGGAACGCAGGTGAGCACGGGTGTTGATGAGCAGATGAGGGCTGGAGTAGGTGGAGCGCTAATGTGTTTATCATAGCTCTGACGAGGTCCCGTAGCTAAGTTAGCTTCAATGGCGTCGTTAGCAACAGCATTGCTAGGCTTCGACAGGTGGCACAGCATTAACCGTGTGGTTACAGGTCCATTGTTTGGTTCGGTGTCTCCTGATAGTAGTATTGTTGATCTTCTGTCTATCCTTCCAGTCAGGGGCTTATTTCTTTTGTTTCTATCTGCATTTAAGCACGATGCTATCACGTTAGCTCCGTAGCTAAAGTGCTTCACCGATGTATTGTCGTGGAGATAAAAGTCACTGTGAATGTCCATTTCGCGTTCTCGACTCTCATTTTCAAGAGGATATAGTATCCGAGGTGGTTTAAAATACAAATCCGTGATCCACAATAGAAAAAGGAGAAAGTGTGGAATCCAATGAGCCCTTTTACCTAAGTTACGGTCAGAGCGAAAAAAGATACGTCCTGCACTGCACTCTAGTCCTTCACTCTCACGTTCCTCATCCACAAATCTTTCATCCTCGCTCAAATTAATGGGGTAATCGTCGCTTTCTCGGTCCGAATCGCTATCGCTGCTAGTGTAAACAATGGGGAAATGTGAGGAGCCTTTCAACCTGCGACGTCATGCTACTTCTGGTACAGGCAAGGCTTTTTTTATCAGCGACCAAAAGTTGCAAACTTTATCGTCGATGTTCTCTACTAAATCCTTTCAGCAAAAATATGGCAATATCGCGAAATGATCAAGTATGACACATAGAATGGATCTGCTGTCCCCGTTTAAATTAAAAAAATTCATTTCAGTAAGCCTTTAAAATGTACTTTTTACCTGTACTTCGCCTGCTGTCCGTGCATTTGGGGTCATGCCACCAGCCCATCATGCGCCACGGTGACATTTGCAACACATTAATACATATTCAGTTTCATTCCTCCTTACCCATTTCTTTATTGTTCATTTTCAGAAAAAGAGGGAGCTATGCCCCTTCCTGTGCTCCATCTTGTCCCTTTTCTTTGACTTGCGAACAGCAAGGTGCCAATGGTAGTAGAGAGAGGAAAGAGAGACGGTGGCGAACATAATGTTCGACACAAAATAATGTGAAAAGGTGTCACGTTAAAGCATGTTGTCATTGTCAACGCTTGAGCACCAGGCAGGCAGGCAGTCCCCTCGGCTTCAACAAGATAGATGCTCAGGGTTCAATTTGCATATGCTATTCATGGCATGGCCACACCATCTCGCCCTCTCTCACTCTTTTTTTTTTATTGTTTTTAATCAGAGGGGAATGTCAACAAAATAAATGACGTTGCGCGGCGAAGTGAAATTTTTATCACATCAGTGGTGGTTGGTCGGGTGTGGAGCTGAGGAGGAGATGATGCCTCGCTCCGCACCCCCTGATTCGCCACTTCCCCACCACACTCCCTCCTCTTCCATTCATCACAGGCCATATTGAGGGAGTGAAATTCTGTGGCGGTGCCGGTAATCAATGGAAGGGC